>NC_025996.2:11633471-11730986 GCF_000442705.2 Elaeis guineensis | reverse complement strand
GGTCGGCGCTCAGCCCCGACGCATCTACGCGGAACTGGCACCGACGACACATCGGCCCCTTACACGGACCGATGCATCTACAATGACGGGAGTCAATACTCCTTCGACGACTCGTCGGACCCTCACAAGGGCCGACGGACTATTATAAACGGGAGTTACACTCCTTCGACTTTTGGCAACACACCCGCCCCTGACAAAGGCCGATGCGGCTGTTGCGACGGGAGTTCATGCTCCCTCTACGGTCGAATTTTCGGGCAGAATCCATCGGCCGACAGGCGATCGGGCCCCGACCGAAGAAAGGCAAAAAGCCATGCGACTATTGTCGCGACTTCCGACCGGGCTACGGCCGGTCGAGGGATATTCGGCTTACCACCGTCTATCACACGACGCGACCTTTGTCGCATCTACGACTTGCCGACCGACCAACGGCCGGCTGAACGACATTCGGCTTATCACCGGACGTTGGAAAACACCGAACCCGACGCAGGGGTATGGGAATCCGACTTACTATCGTTTCCCCGACACTGCGCCGGACGACGACTTCGACTGTCGGAACCCGACCTAAAGTCGGGACACATTTTACTCTCGGGGCTGCACAAGTTGCTGAAGTCCTACCGACTTGCGCGAGTTAGTGATTTGACTAAGTCAGCGACTCATGTTCGACATTGCAGACATGTTAGCATTACAAGCAAGGGGAGAAAGTAAAGGGAAGTTTCATTCAATACTTAAAGAAATTTTGTCCATAGATAAAAGAAAGTCTACAAAGATAAGGCCGAAGCCCGATTACAAGTTGAAGCAGAGCATAAGGCAAAACAAAACCGACTAATCGTCGGAGTCGACGTCCTCAACAGGACGACGATACGAGTTGGTCGGCGGTTCTGCTCCGACTTTATCCGTCGGGGCCGACCGATCTCCGGCAACTAGCTCTGCGACGTCTTCGGCTTCCGCCCTGGTAGAGAGACCGTCCGACGCTGGTCCGGCCACCTCCTCCGCAGCTGGGGCCTCCGACTCTGGCAAAACCACACCGCTGAGGTCGAGTTAGGGGTACAAGCTCCGAACGGCTTCCCGGGCATCCTCGTACCCAACTTGGTACGAAAGGTAGCCGCTCTCCAAGAGCTCCTCGCGGTACTCCTCCGAGTCCCGGAAGACCTCGATCGCCCGACCCAAAGCCTCCTTTGCCGACTCTGCCTCGGCTTTGGCGACGTCTGCGTCGGCCTGCACGGCGGAACGGCCTTCTTCGGCCTTGGCGAGGTTCCCGAGACTCGCTCGGAGTTGCTCGCGCTCGGCCTCCAGCTCTTTGCCGACACTATCTCGCTCGTGACGGAGCCGACGGATGGTTCGGGACTTCTTGGCCGCATCGTCCTTCGCCAATTTGAGCTCTGACTCCAGCGACGCCTTGGCCTCCTTGAGTCCGGAGACCTCCTCCGAAAATCGGGAGACCTCCCCTTCGAGTCGGTTCTCCCGGTCGGCCGACTGTTGGAACTGGTCGAGAAGGATGGCCTTCTCGGCTTCGAGGCCCGCGACCTTATCTCTCCAGGCCGCGCGCATGTCTCCAAACTTCCGATATCCGGCTTCTAGCTCGGATATGTTGAAGACCAGCTGCACAAAAAAGAAGAACCGACTGTTAGTAAGCCGAACTTGCAAGGCTACGATTAAAAATAGAAGGAAAGGGACTTTACCCGAATCAGCATCGGATAGAAGGACGACAGCATGTCGGAGACACGCTGGTTCTTCATCGCTTCGATGTCGGCAGGAAGGAGCAGTCCTTGGCATAGTCTCCTGGCCAAGTCGTGGTTGGCCAGGCCCGACGCACCCTCGGGAAGCGGAAGGTCGGCCGACCCGCCCGCCGACCGACCTTCGTCACCCGACGCCATTGGGGCCTTACCTCGGCTGGCCGTCCAGGCCCTGACGTCGGGGATCGACGGCAAGCTCGAACCCGACCGAGTCTCGGCGGACGGCGCGGCGGTAGCATGCGTCGGCTGCTCAGGTTCACGGACCTCCTCCCGAACCTCCGGAATCTGCTGGTCGGTCGGCGTGTCCCCGGCAGGATCAGCCACTCGACGGTCGGGCGAAGCAGCTCCCCCGACCAACGGTCCCTCGGACGGGACGTCTACCAGCACCGTCGGCACCGACAGTGCGATCACTAGCTCGGCTGGTTCGCTCGGCGGAACCACGCGGGGCCTCTTAGGAGGCAGCGACGGCCCGGCACCTGCTGCCGGCCTCTTCCTCACGGCATGCTGACGTATGTCGGCTGCCGACAGTCGCGTCCTCGGCGGCATATCTGAAAAAGACGACTAAAGGTCAGAGCTAAAGAGGAAGGCAGGAAAGAAAATGAAGATGTCGGGAGAATGCAAACCGACCTAAACGGGGGACCGGGCTAAGGCCGGCGTCGTACAAGGCCTGCTCGGTGACGAGCTCGCTCTGCTTCGGCACCAAGATGTCCTTTAGCCGATGGAAGTCCTCCCGATCGTCGGCTTCCACCCGACTGTTCTCGTTCGGATCGGTTCGGAGATTTCCCCAACGGACGGGAAACCCCCATGAAGCCAAGGACGACACGAAGAAAAACTGGTTCTTCCATCCGTGAATGGACGTCGGAAGACCAGTGATAAAAGAGAGCCCTTTTCGAGGAATGAAGTACCACCACCCTCGGGCTTTAGGGTGGGGACGGAGGACGAAGAAAACTCGAAAGAGAGAGATCCGAGGTTCGGTCGGCAAAAGCCGACACAAGAGGGCGAAGCTGACTATTAGCCGAACCGAGTTCGGCGCAAGTTGTGCCGGGCATAGCCCGTAATAGTCCAGAACGTTCCGGACGAACTCCGGAACCGGGAATCTAAGGCCGGCCCGGAGATCCTCCAGATAGAACGCCACCTGACCCTCGGGCGGGCTATTGACCCGACCATCGGCGCCAGGGGCGAACAGCCGAAACTGCTCCGGGATGCAGTACTGCTCCCGGAGCCGATCGACGTTCGGCCCCGAAAGTGAAGAAGCCTCCACCTCCGGGGACGACCGAGTGTCTTCGGTCGGTTCACCCGACCGACTACCCCGTGGGGACGTCCTGGCCATGAGTTCAAGGAAATGGCGAGGAGGAAAGAAAGGAGGAAAGCTACTCTAGCCCTTGGGAGGGAGAAATCGCCAATGGGGAGCAGAGCGGAGAAGTTCCTGGAGCGGAGGCTCAAGCGGCAGAGTCTCGACTGTAAAAATGAGAAAGGTAAAAATCATGTGGGGGGTAACTTTATATATATAGTGCCCCCCAACGGTCGAGATGCAGGCGCGACCGACGAAGGCTCCCCAGATTTTGCCGCGTGGCATCATCAGGGCCGTTCGGCGGTCCGACGGTTCGACGCACCACCCTTCAGATCGCGCCACGTCGCCTCCATCCGCTCCACCGAATGCGGGCCAATCGCCGCACGCCACGTGGCGCGAAGGGACGCGACGCTTGGTGTTCCCGAGGGGGCGGCGGGAATGACGGTTCCACTTCCCGATGGGACATGACACCTGGCGCCGGTTTTATCGCTGACACCAGCGGAACATCCGACATGACGGAGTGTCCGGCGCCGACTCGATAACTGACGCTGATAAGACTAAACGTCTGACGCCGACTAGGCGACGGACGCCAGCAAGCCTCTTGACATTTATGAGGCGCCTGACACCGTATCAACCGGCAGTACGGTCGGATATTCGCATACGACAAATCCACTCCCAGTCGTCCAGGATTGCTACCCGAATGGAAGCCTCGGCCAGCTCGCCACCCGACTTGGGAGTGGAGGGGGGCAACTGTTGGGGGATACCCGCCGACTTACTGCCGGAGGGCCCGACCGACCGGAAGGCCCGACTTACTGCCGGAGGGCCCGACCGCCTGGCGGTCTGACCGCTCCGTTGGACGACTCCGACTGGCCGATAGACCGACCGATCGTTGGTCGGGGCGACCGACTGACGGATGCCATCAGCGGCTAACTACCGACCAGTCTACGGCCCATCGCCGGTCGGGGGTATGTCGGGCGTAACCATCCCGACCGACTGAACCCGGAGGGTCTGAGGCCCGACTTACATGAAGCTCGCCGATCGACTGGAGGAACCCGACGCCACTCTGCTGGCTGCCGACCTAGGGTCGGCTGACTCCTCCAACCGCCGTACGGCCGCCGGACGTTGTCAGCTCTGACACGGACATGCGGCACAGTTACCTAGGGGCATTGTCCCGCCGAGAGCAGGGTCAACCCTGGTGATTAGACGGCCACACGGTGACATGACACTTTCACGGCGGCTCTGACAGCCCACAGTGAGTTGACAGTTCCTCACTTGTCCGCGCCATTAATGACGGCGCCATACCTAGCTCCACTATATATACCGGGGAAGGCAACAGTGCAAGGGATCGATCCGCTCCGTCTCTCCCAAAAACGCAGGCTCGCTCCTCTCTCTCTCTCTCTCGCTTGAGCTCTCTGTCTGCATTTCACTGTTGCCCAGTCACCTCTCTGACTTGACCGTCGGAGGGTCCCCACCGGAGCCGCCTCCGGTCAGTGGACTTCTCGTTTTTGCAGGTGCGCGAGCACGCTTCCCGGCGGTCCGACGACGAGGCGATTGGCCGCAACAGGTCTAATTAAGAATTGATATGGTGTTTTGCATGCTGAAGCAAATCTATTTCGATCAAGTTGAGAAATATGATGAGTAAATCAGAAGACCTTGAAGATCCTGTATCATCCAATATGAAGCCCCATAGTTTGAACAGACATTCTTTCGACTCAACGGTCTTCTTAGGCCAACCTAAATCTCCTCACCTTGGCTGATGGTTTTTTTTCCATCTAATGCAGAGAAATGTTCTCTCTATTGTGTTGGGAGTAATAATTATTATAATAACCTCCAATGATTATGCCGAATCTTTAAACTGTCGTAACACAATCCTAGATGGTTACAATATTTTAGTCTCTATAAAAAAAACGTGTCTCTAATACCGACATTATTACAACCGTTGTTATTAAGCTTTTTTTTTATATTTTTTATTAAAATTTTTTTTGACTTAAACAACGAACGCCCGGTTAGACAAATCTTGTAATCCTTTTGTTGTCTCGTGGATCCACAGAAGTAGTCCACGTCATTAATTCAGGACCGGCTGCAACACCTTGAAAATAGTTTATTATCAACAAATTGCTCTTGCTTTTCTTTTCTTTCCTATTTGATGTTTCTTTACATTCTTTCTAATATGAGTTGAGTTGTCTATTTCATGATAAGATCAACCAACCATGTCTTAATTGAGATGACATGTTAGACCCATTCATTTATGTAGTTGTTGTAGCAAAAGTGACAACCAGACAAAGTGAGAATCATTATTATCCTTAACTGGAGAAGTTGGTTTGAGAAATGAGCTTGCAATATGAATGGGTTTTCCTAAGGTCGTGAGCACCAAGATAGGACAAATTTAAATTCAATGGCGTTGTCTCTTTGAATGGTAATGCTAGGCCATCTGAGAACACCAAAGACAAGAGTTGCAGAATGATGGCCACCTGAATGATATGTCCTTGCCGGTGGGCACAACGGCAGGTTAATATTTCGTACATGCTTCATTCATATCCATGTTTTCACCCATCTTGACTAAACTAAAAATTGAAGGTTAAAATATATATGAATGCCAACCAACCAATATTGCATGGTGCTGGTTGTGTGCACATGAAGTGTTTGTTTCCATGCCTCAAAGGCATTGGCGTAACTTGCAAAAATTGGTGTCTCGGTACCTAATACAACATCCTTGGGTGGGAAACTTTCTACATCCCCATAATTCGGATTCATTAATGTTATTTGACACATAGGCCATGGTTAGGGGACAAGTAATTAGATGGTCCTACGATGTCACGTCTAATGCACGATCGACAAGGAGGGCTGCATGTGAACCAGGCGCCCCAACGCTCCACACCACAGGTTGATCCGGTAAACGACCAAAAAAAGGGAAAAGAAAAAACTTATACCCCTAATCAATCAATGCGAGGGTCCCCTGGAGCGTACACAGCTCAAATTCACGAGCATCCAACATCCCTTGTCATGCTCCACAATCACACATATAACTCTTGTATGGTTACCATGTATCAATATCAGCAGAATGGCTCTTAAGGATGGTCCTCGTGTTCATTGTTTCGCATTTTTCAACAATTTAACGGTAATAAGCATCCCCTGATTTGAGCCAATTCCCCCAAGCAAAAGATTTATTATCAAGAACATGACTGGCATATCTGATTTAAAGAAGATGTTTGATTGATTGAAAGAAATTAAGATCTAAAATCAAAGTAAAAATGTATCTTTCAAAAGATGTTTGATCGAAAGAAATTGGGTCTGAAATCAGAATGAGCATACGTGAGATGTAACAAAAATCATCCAATCTATCTAAAACTTTACTCTTCTTTATTTCTAAAAATTAAAATTTTTATTTTAATTTCGATCTTGAATCAAATATTTTAAAATTTTAATCATTCTGATTTTAATTTTAATATATTTTGATGTCATTCCAAATTCAAACACTTTCTGAGAATCATCCAAACACTGTCTGAGAATCATGGATCCCGCCTTTCATATTAGGTGTACTTAGTATTAAATCAACGGACGGATCGATCCAATGCTGGCAAATGGATGATGACGAGCAGTAGGTTGTTCCTGTGGAGCAGCGGAACCGGGGACTGGCTCCCATAAGGTGCCGACGGAGCTGATGCTTGCATATAATGCTCGCCAGCTGTTACTCGGTGGGAGCCAAATAACAGCTGGATCACAGTTCCTGCGGCACGCTTTACTAAGCACCATCGGGACGCCCGTTAGCAGAACCCCATCGGAAACTAAAATGGATATTTATTTAAGCGAAAATATAGAAAAAAAAGGACATATTTTTCTTTTCTTTTTCCAAAATAATAGAGAATTTATCATATTAACAGTGAATTAATCCACCGCAAGTGCCAATCAATGCAACCGACGCCCATACAAAGTATACAGCAAAGCAAACCCCCTCTACCTCAGCACGGTCCAACCACGTGCCACGATAGGAGTACTCACGTGCGGAGCGCCAGCCGAGCGCCGTCGCACGTGCGCGGCCATTAGAACAACCTGCCTAGCTTCCGGTGCCGGAGCTTCCTCGCCTCCTTCAGCCCCCGATGGCTCCGAATAGCCGCCACGCCGCCGATCCCCGCCCCGATATTTCGCCCGATCTCCGTCGCCGATTCCGCTACAAAACGACAAAGAAATTAAAAGAAAAGTTAGCCGAAAATAAGGAAAAAGTGAAGAAACCGGTATCCGATAGAGGATCGCAAGGTCCTATGACCGGCATTGTACCGTTGTCGAACAGAAGACGGGCGTCGCCGCCGAGCTTTTCCAATTCTGGCAAGAAATAGCCAAAAGCGGTGAGAAAAAGAGAGAGAAGAGAGGAGATTTTCCTTGTGAATAAAGCTAGACGAAACCTTTGGGTGTGGGGTCGTGGGAGATGAGGTAGAGGAGGAGCAAACAGAGAACGGTGAGGAGAGGGATGAGATGGATGGATCTCTCCGTCCTGGAGCTCGATCGGATCAGCTTCTCCGCCTTGATCTGCTCCTCCTCCTCCTCCGCCGCCGCCGCCGCTCCCGCTCCAGGGGCGCTCCTCCGCCTCTCCTCCTTGTCCCCCCCGCCGGCTACTCCGTTCATTTGGAGCTTCGCGCCCGGCGACCCGAGCGACTGCCGCTGCATGCTGTTCTCCAGACTACACCGAGGGGCAGAGAGCGAGAAAGAGAGGGGTCGGAGACGTGTTTGTTTCTGTCTTGGTGATGAAGGGTATAAAAAGGAGGGGATTTTTTTTTTTAATATTCCTTTTTTTTTAAAGAATAAAATGAGAAATAAAACGGCTAGTTTACCTCGGGAAGAGATTTGCTTAGCTGGAATTTTGAGGATGGTTATTTAATTAAGTATTGCCGTTTAATTTGGCGAATAGGTGCTAATTCGGGCAAATATCGGGGTGGATTTGAGTTTGACTGGATTCCGTCCAAGGGAAGCTTCGATTAGACTCGGAGATGACGCGGACGACGTAAGGATGTTATGCTCCTAGGGTTCGCATAGAGCGTTGATGGGTGGATGGACGGTGGTGATGACGTATTCGATTTGGTAATAAATCATGCCTTGCAAAAGAAGTATCGCGTCCTCGAAAAAGGATAAACACGCTATCTTTATCATAAAATTAAGGGGAAGGCAGCGCGATTTAAAAAGCAGGATGCTCTGAACCAGATGCCCTTTCGAGGGATTATTCGGATTAGCTACTGGGACAAAACAGCGATGCACCAGAGTATTCGAACCTGGAAAGGTTGTGGGTCCCACCTATGTTAATTTAAGACCCTTTGATCTGATGTCATACTGCAGTTATTGAGGTTTATGCAAAACTTGGTTATATATCTTTCTTTTCTTTTGAAAAATAAAACTACATAAGTTTATCAAAAAAAACTAAAATTACATAAACATACCTATATTTACTTGTTTGTATATCAGTTTAAATTATAAGAAGAAAACATTTGATATTCTGATTTACCATAAGTAATGCTATAATTATAAAAGAAAATTAATGTAACTTACAAATTTGTTGTCAAATATGATTGTCCGATTGATTATAAAGCTGCCAACTTAATGATTGTGAGCCGGATGAATTTTTGTTGCTATGAGCATTTTTCTTTAGCAATTGCGTGATGCATTGTTATTAACTAAGTAGGTAGTCAATAGACTTTAATTAGACACTTAGGTTTTAAGTAAAATCTGAAAAAATGACTTGGACAAAATGAAGACACCCAACCAATAGGACAGCACCTTAATTAGTCCACTCTTTACCAAAAAAAAAAAAAAAAAGTCCACAACATCATAGAATGTATGATTTACGCTTTCATTTTGCAGCTTGTACTATACAAAATGATTCATTTAATCAATGATCCAAGACAATAATGGATAATTTTAGTTTCCTGTGAATAATTTATATGGCATGCTACTCATTGCACCTCAAACGTAAGAGAAATCCATGAGGCTCAATGAACCAAATTGGAGAAATATGTGAAATCCTATCCTTCCTAAATTTTAAAGAAGACATGGGGATAACGCTTAATTGTGTGGGAATGGCTCCTTTAATGTGAATGTGTACTTGTTTGCAGAGGCCTTTTATTTCTTGCTTTTGGGTCGCGTAGGTGGCTGTGAGCTGTGGGGTCTCTGCAATCCCCGGGTACTCGAACATTTTAATTTAGCTCCATTGTTTTGAAGGTCATTTGTGGCAAGCGGTAGAAATTTGAAACCAGAGCACATGGACGTCCTCTGACCTTTAAACTTGGGTTGTGCCACCATGGAGCTAAGCCCAATCTAAGCTACTATATTTAGAAGATGAGTAATTTTTTATACATCATTTGTGATATAAAAAATTTATCATAGAGTGCATCATTTTTTTTAATTGGATCATATAGTTATCATTTTCTGACGCACATTTAATGTCTGCAAATTAGTATTTTCATTTAAAAATTTTGTATGACGAAAGTATCCTTCATAACTTCTTGATATCTTGTATAATTTCTGTTATATGACTTCTTGTGAATATATATGACTTCCTGTCATATGATTTCATGTGAATATATATTACTTCCTGTCATATGACTTTTTGTAAATATATATGACTTTCTGTGAACATATATAACTTTCTGTCAACATATATGACTTCCTATGAACATATATAATTTTTTGTGAACATATATATATTCACAGGAAGTCATGTAAATATATATGACTTTCTGTGAATATATATATATTCACAGAAAGTCATATATATTCATAGAAAGTTACAGAAAGTCATATATATCCATAAGAAATCACTCACAGAAAATCATAAAAGGATTTTTTGTAAAGGGATGTTATAATTTTGGATAGGGATATTTTTATTATATAAAATTTCTAAACGAAAATACTAATCTACAGGCATTAAATATACGTCGAAAAGTGGTGGCTACATGGTCCAATCGAAGAAGCGGTGCACTCGACGTCGGATTTTCTACACTGCAGGCGATGCACAAAGAATTACTCTTAGAAGATAGCCACAAGGAATTATGTAGTAGTATAGTGATGTGCTTTGGACAAGCACGGAAAAAAAACTTAGGAGAAGCACACAAAAATAAGAAAAAGATAAATTTATAAAGTAGTTTTTCTAACATCCAAACAAATTAATCTCAATAATAGGTCAATAAAAATCAATTAATATGCTAATCACGATGAGAGGTTGACTTCCACTAACTTCAAGTATCGTGAAAAGAGCAAAAGATGAAAGGGAAATGTATCTCCTAAGAAAGATATCTTGAATCACTTTCAATAATTTAACACCCGATTAGGATGGCCACATAATGTTTCATAGGTAGATGCCAATTGCATCTTTTGAAATGTTCACCTCGTATTGCTTGGAAAAGATAGAACTTGTCTTTAGGCGCACTAATAGATAGACCATTGTCCCAACTTCATTTTTGTTTGCAAAATATTATTAAAAATATGAGAAGAGCTATAAGATGTACCATTGTATCAGTTGCTTGACGTTCCTTGAACCTATTTGGTTTAGGTGCGACGATTTGTAATTAGCAACAATTTTTTGTAAGTCACATCAATGTCTTGGTACCCCGCAGGTCGAGCTTTTCATGTGAAGCAACCACTCCCAAGCATGACTCCTAAAATATTATAAACTGCCCTAAAATTATGTCAAAACTTTAGTGCATGCGATGCAAGGTCTTGAATTTGAAACATATATAGTCTTCTCTCTTATTTTTAAAATCTTTTTACCAATCCGATCATTATTAATTTATGGGTTTTGTAAACCCCATTAACTAATTAGGTAGGGGGAGGTTGGTAATTAGATCTTGGTCAAATGCACATGGACTATTTATCCATGATAAATAATGCATTTATTAGCCACTTTCATTGGCTGGAACAAGTCCAGCATTATTTAATTTCTAACATCCGAGAAAATTGTTCATCTCACATCGAGAGCAAAAAAGAATTCTAGTTCTTAAAAAAAAAAAAAAAAAAAAGGATTTTTGGCAATAATATGCATTTGAGTATGAAAGCATGCTGTTAACGTGTGGTTTATTTTAACAAATATAAAATAGTAAAATAAGATCCGTAAACTGAAAGGTGATGGCTGTTCTCGTTGATTGGCATGGGTCACCAACAATACTGCAGGAGCCTATGCCCGGTATGCCTTTCCCTTTCCATCTCCCTATGCCCGGTATGCCTTTCCTTTCCATTTCCTCTTGACCATGGTGTGGATATGGAAAAAACCATCGCCTTATTTACCAAGAAATTAAAATTGCATTCTATCAGATTATTGCCCGGTAGTACCAATAATTTTAAATACAAATTAACTTGTAATATCGTTATACTAATATAATATTTTATATTATATAAAAATATAGTTTCTCGATATAAATTAAATATTTAAATTCTTCAAATATATTAATGTAAAACAATAATAATGTAAAATGATACTCAAAATGATGGTTCATGAGTATTGTCAGCCCAAAAACTAATAAGTGGTATATCCAACAAATTATATTTCCAAAGGTCTTGCCAGTAAAATAAAATAAAATAAAATAAAATAAAAGGAGAAAAGTAAAGCCTTGAGTTGGTCAATCATGCTCGTTGGCATAGTGGAGGGTCCTTGCGAGCATTTGAAGTATTAATGAGCCGTGGATCTGGATCTAATGCAAGAATTGGTAGATCCATCTGAATATACTAACAAAAAGGTACCAAGTGCACATGGTGGTGCCTCCCTTTTGTTCGGCATTTCTACTGGTAGAAGACTTCGTCTCCCCCCGTTTGCAAAGCTCGTTGTGGTTACCTCCCACAATTATAGCTCCCAGTCTCTCTCTCTGACTCTTTGAGACGTTGACGAGTGCCAACGGCTATAAAAGGTCCCTTTTGTACCGTTTCAACGGTAACAACAGTATAATTTTCGTTGATTGTATCTGGAAAAGGATGTCGTAACGTTGCTATAAGCCATCATCATACTAATATATTTAATTATATACTTAAAATCAGCTTGTTGTAATGCAATGACTTTTGTCGTTTGAGGAATATAAGCAATATTATCCAAGCTAATTTTAACAAAAATCTTGTAGGTCATCGGAATTTGGCTTTTAGCCTTGGATTCAAATGGAGATCTAAATGAAAAGCTTTGAATTCAACATCAGCATAGGGCCAAGATAAGTCGAAAATCCCATTATAACTCACTCTAATCTACAATATTTTTGACGTCCCTCCTTCATAGTGTTCTTATATAATCCGTAAGACTTGAGGTCTAGTCAAATTAATGGGGTTGGCAAACTCTTATATATAATTTTAACTACTATAAATCTCTATCAAATAAAAACAATAGTATATATATCAAATAATATGTATAACAAAAAAAATAATCACATATACGTTTAAGAAAATCTTAGGACAAGTATAAAAATTAGCCTCTACGGTCATTATTAGTATCAATCAAGACCTGGTTGCAATCAATTTTTTTTCACACCTTAATTATCATACTATTTAGAAAAATTCACCAAAGTTTATTTCTTTACTCAGCTAAATTATATTAGAAATCCAAGTACTAGCTTAAATTTGATTCACATGCACCGCTACGGTATAGCTTAAATGATCCCTAATAACCCGAAGCTTAGATTAATTGAAGTTTAAACATAAAATTGACTGGTGAGTTGTGATGTCAAAGTAGGCGTTTGCATTAAGCAATAAGCAAGAAAATGAAGTATGAAGCAGAGATTGTTCTACATGAATTAACACCATCAAAATTTATCTAAACTAGATTACCAATCCAAACACCAAGCGAGAAAATTAACTACGGGTGCAAGTGCCATGAACATAATTTATCGGACATGACTTTCTTGTGTGCACGATGGCACAGGCAAAAAGTATTTCAAAAGCCAAACACCTGCCATCATGTCTAATCGATGCACTACCGAATTTATATGAATTTTTCAAATATTTTTTTTATATAGAAAGTCACGTGAACCAAGAACACCACTGACCTGACAATGCCGGCATCTTACACCTCCCCCACATCCTCCCGTGGACAACCTAAAAACAGATAGATCTGCCGTAAAGGATTGGACTATGGATGAACCTAGATATTGCCAAATAGATTGAATAATAGGTTTATTTGAGCTGTTAGAGATGTCCATATATATATATCAAAACCCCTTCTTAAGCTTGATTCGCAAATAAGCCAAGCCTGAGACTTTGGGTTGGCAAAAATAAGCGAGAGCTCGAAATCAGCTTGAAAACAAACTTGTCATACTCAATAGTAAGACTGGAACAAAATCTAACATTCGTAACTAAGCTTTGTTTGGAATTAAAAAAAAAAAAAAAAAACCCAAGCCTGGAGAACCTAAAGCTTGGTTGGATTGTAGCCCGAGTGGACGAGTGGCTGGAGATCTTTGCGTTGCATTTCCCGTGCACTAATGCCTAGCTCGTGAAGGCGCCCGCAGGGCGGCGGGGCGGTGCATCCCAAATATTATCCCGAGTAATTGAAAGCTCACGGTGGGAGCAAAATGACACAACGTCATATGGGCAAAATAATTGAAAGTTAACGAGTAAGCAACTCGATGGCATTTGGAACACCATAGATTCTGCTTCCAAAAATCAGAGATCAGGCAGTATTCCTTTTTTTTTTTTTGGTAAATAAGAGGAGCAATTGCTTTATAGGTCATATGTCAGTGTGATTACAACATAGAAATACAAAATAGTAAGAAGCCCAAAACATAGAGGATAAATACATAAAATGTACATTGCATAATACTAGGAGGTATAGAAGAACAAGTAAATAGATGTTAGTAGTAAGGTTCATAGAAAGGTGCCTGGGAGATGCTATTTGGAAGAATAGATGGCTGGCGAAATTATTGAAGGCATGCAACCTCTGTTCTGATAAGAATGCTCCCGGTAAGTGAAGAAATGTATCTTGTTGGAGAAGTAGAAAGACCATATGCCATACAAATGCGTCAGCTCAATCTATGTTTTTTGAACCCAGCATATTCGAGTAAGGGACTAAGAATTCTCAGCATCAAAATGTATGGTAGACAGACAGAGGACGAGTAGATGCATAAGCCATTTCAATGAATTTAAAGAAGCATGCTTCATGAAACGAAAAGTCATCTTATAGTGCTTGAGTAGCTGCACTTCAACTGGTTGATTGTGTTCTCTATGGAGACACATTACAGTGACCCCAGTTCCAGAAGTATGCTTTTCAAACAAGAAGAATAAGACATCAGAAGTGCAGGATTCTTGTTTATGTGTCCTTATCCGATTCGGGATTACTTGAGTAGTCCGGCAAGTTTCTCCCATTGCTTTCTCAGTCTTTGGTGGGTGTTATACTGCTGTTGGTCCAATTCCAAATTAGTCAGCCAGTCATGAAAGTTTATACTTTATAACACACTAGCCGAGGACCGCTGTATTGTGTGGAGTCGGATACACTAAAATAATTTTTTTAAATATTATTATTTTATTTTTAAAATATTATTATATTTTTATTACTATTCAAATTATTATTAATAATAAATAATATTTTAAAAAATAATTTTAAAAAATAATTTTTTTATAATAATATTTTATTATTAATTTTTTGAAATTAATTTTTAAAAATAATATGTTATTATAGAAATAGTATTTTTAAATTGATAATAAAAAATATTATTTTTTAAATAATATATTAAAAAAATAAATATTATTATTATTATTTTAAAATTAATATTTTTTATTTTAAATTATTAATAATAATAAAATAATAATATTTTTTTCTTCCTCTCCTCAAATATTTTTTTTTCTTCTTTTCCCTTCCTCCGGCCACCCCCACCCCCACAGTGTGAGACACACGCCATGGCCATCTACGCCGCCTCGGTGGTGGCCCATCGCCGTTCGCGTTAGATATACAAAAATAATTTTTCTGATGTTGCATGTTCTTATTATTATTTCGAATTACTATTAATAATAAATTAATATTTTAAAATTAATATATTTATTATTATTAAACAATAATATTTTTAAAAATAATATTCTATTATTAATTTTTTGAAATAATTTTTTTAAAAATAATATGTTATTATTATTAATAGTATATTTTAAATAATATTTTGAAAAAAAATATTTTTATTATTATTTTAAAATTAATATTTTTTCTTTTGCTTCAAATTATTATTATTAATAAAATAATAATATATTTTTTTACTTTTTTTCCTTCCCCTCCTTAAATATTTTCTTTTTAAAATTAATATCCTAAAAAATAATATTTTAAATTATTATTAGTAATAAAATAATAATTTTTTCCTCCCCTTTCCAAAATTTTTTTCCTTTCTTTTTTTTTTTTCTATTTTTTTTCTTCTTTTCTCTTCCTCCCGCCATCTCCCCCCCACCCCCTGCCCCTACAGCGTTCCCCAGCTCCGGTGCCACCAACCCCCTCCCCTCCTCTCTACGGTCCCTTCCATCCCCGTCCCCTCCTGTTTTCTCTTTCGACCCTAGCGAACCTGAGCCCCCGCGACTCCATGCGAGCATCGACAACCACCCCTCTCCTCCTCCGACTTCAACGCCACCAACTCGGCCCCATCTCACCATCGTCATCACCGTATCTGGCTCCGCATGACCACCAAACCTCCTTCTCTCCCTCAGCTCCGACGTCACCAACCCCCCTCTCCTCTTTTTTGCCGCTCTGTTCGGTTGCCGTCCCCTTCTGTTCCCTCTCTTGACCCTGACAAACTCGAGTCCTTGTGGCTTCGTACAAGAACCGACGACTGCCCCTCCTCTTCTCCAGCTTCGATGCTACCAACCCCCTCTCCTCTCCTCTTCCTCCTTCGATACCACCAATCTTCCTCCCCTCTCCTCTCCGTCCCCGACTACAGGAGGTCATCGATGCTGGTACGGTCGCTGACTTGGAGCAACCGAACAAAGAAGCTTGAACGGTGGCTGGAGTCCGCCAATGCTCGCATGGATACATACACAAACACACACACACACACACACAGAGGATGCCACGATGCCTCAATACAAGGGAAGGCACGACCATCCATCCCAGACTGAAATTTGGCAGCTTTGGATGCTAAAAATAGACTCACGCGATGGCCCCGAGCCCCCCCCCCAGCCCCAGCCACACCCCACACCCCCACCGCCCGCACCCCCACCCACAAAAAAAAAAGCCTAATCTGAAAATCGGGCTGGATTAAAAATTAGCTCGGGCGGGCACGGCACGGCACGGCCCAAAATAATTATATATTAATCAATATAATATTGGGTCTGTTGGAAGGGTCTGCTATCGACCTTTCAGCATTGGATCAGGGCTGGACAAAAACTAGAGGCCTGATGTCCCTATTGGGCTGGCCCTGAGCACAAATATTGGGTGTAATTTGTGCTGCAGGACTCAGTCCCAGCACAGCCCGGCCCAATGTTGGATCACTCCGATAAATCTACAACTCAAGCACCCTGAGTAATTCTTTGCACACCGCATACAGTATAAAAAAAATATACAATTCCATCTGATTGAACCATGTAGATACCACTTTCCAATATGTATTTAATGTCTGCAGTTCTACTTTTCGTTTAAAATTTTGAATGACGAAAATACTTTCTCTTCTGAAAAAATTATACCATATTATGATATTATACAATCAAATCATGACTACCTGCATATAGAAAGTTATAATTTTTTTTTCTAGAAGTCGTAACGAAGAAAGAATATTTTTATCATTAAAATTTTATAAAATTTTTAAATAATAAAAATATCCCTTTCCTCCTTATGACATCCCGTGGCCCAATTATGAACAGAAAGCCATAATTAGGCCTGCTTATCGAGCAGATCGGGCCAATTTGGGCCGGGCTCGATTCAAGAAAAGATAATTTTTAAGGCTTCGGCTCGATCCGACCCAACCTTTGGACTTTCTTTTCATGTCCGAGCCCACTATATATCGGGTTTTGGACTTTCAGATCGGGCCTCAGGTTTTTTCTTTTTTATTTAGGTTGTTGGAAATTAGAATAATAAAAAATTTGAACCAACAATTTTTATATTGGCCCAACATTTTTTCTATTTGTTTTTGGGGGTTGGTCCACTTTTTGTATAAGCATGTGCTGCTCTTTTGTCTCATTATATTGGAATTAAAATAAAACTTCTAAATAAAATATAAAAAAAATTAAGTTAAATAAAAAAAATAATCAAACAAAATACTAAGTGCAGGGATTAAAAATAAAATTACAATCAAAGTATTGAGTGCTAGGTTGCACTAAGTTTCAACATTGAAATAATCAAACTTGTTGGACTCAATGAAAAAGGAAATAAGCACCAGTGTAGAACAATCGTACAATCAAAATAATAAAAAATATAATAAAGTGGAAAAAGTGTTGGAAAGTAAGGCAAAAACAAAAATGAGACTTAGAAGACGTAGTATCTATTCTAATAAAGATTATTAAAATTATCTAATCTTATATCTTCTTCGTAGTCTCAAAAAAAATTATAATAGTTGAAGTGAGTCATATAATTTGGTTTAGAGTAATATTTTAATAAAATATTTTGATAATCAAATCTTAAAATCAAAATTTATCAAAAAAATATTAATTGACAAAGTAAAATCCAAGAAAATTCTCAAGAAAAAAGTTCCTGAACTTGTTCATCAGCTATTCAGTTGATTAATTGGCACATGATTATAATTTGGGATGAGCAAACTTAATCCTTGCTTATCGGAGCCGATATCATTGGTTGAGAGAAGATGGGGGATGGAGAGGACATCAAGGCCTGGAAGGCAAAGAGGAGGTGGGAATTGGGAAGAAGAGGAGGTGGGGACGTGCGGAGTTGCAAGAAGGAGGCACAGAGGTGTGAGGAGGAGGCACGACGACGAGCGAAAAATGCCCTAGTCCTAGCCCTAGCTTGGTTCGGACTCTGGAAGAGCCGAGCATGCTGAGGAAGAGAGGAGGCGATGCTCGATTGTGAGGCGGTAATCGAGGATGACAATAATGGTGCGGAGATCGACTGCGAAGCGGAGGCAGCCTCTATGGGACGATGGAAGTGGTAGAAGATTAGGAGCTTGGTTCCGTCAGTGGGGTGGGAGGCGTGGTGGGATTTGCAGAGGTGGAGGTAGAGATCGTGGTCTCGTAGGTGGTGCGCTGGCATCGAAGAGTCAAAAATTGAGAACGAAATGATTGGAGTGGGGAATCGGAGATTAGGATTTTGAAATCTGAGAGAGTCGAGACTCGAGATTTTTGGGAAGAAGAGGAACAAGGCTCTTGTGCAGTTTTGCTGGGTGCATACACGGAGGGCTACGATCTACAGACAAATACGAATTTGGGCCGGGCCAATATAAATTCGAATGCAATCTGTTTAAAAGTTTGAGCTTTTTTTTTTTTAAGCTCAATCCGACTTGCTGGGCTGAAAATAATAACCCAAATTTGTTTTAAAAGGATCGAACTCGGATGGGTCGGACGAGCGGTCCGAGTTTTGAGCAGATCTAATCATAATATATTAATATGATTATAAAATATTATAATTTTTTTTAAAAAAAATATTTTTATCATTTAAAATTTTAAATAAAAAAATAAAATTATAAATATTAAATATATTATTAAATAATATATTAAAAAATAATAATTATATATTTTAATATAATTGAATGGTATGTATCACGTCAATTTTATAGCATCGCATGCCGTGCACAAAGATTTTCTCCGAGCGCCGCATCCCGAACGGGGTACCTTTCCAGAACTCCCGGCGCGAGGCGCCCACAAAATACAAGATAACCCGCATCGCGCTGTTGGTTTTACGTTCTACTCTTCTATTAATCAACAAAATCCCTCCATTCTTCGGGTTCGGATTGTATCTTTAGAGCGAAAGAATGATTAATTTTCTTTCACGACATCAACCGTTGGATCGTGTCTCGCACGGATCTGAAAGCAAAACGAACTTTAATTTATCCATCGCTTCACACCCTCAAAGCCACAATTTCGCATATCGAACGGTGCATTCGCGCGAAGGAAGATGAATCCTTAAAATACAACCCAGTCCCCCTTTCTTTCCCTTCTCGGTCCGTCGCCGCCAGCTGCCGGCTTCCGCTCCAAGAAAAGATCTCTCTCTTATAATCCTCATGAATCTAAGAGACAGAAAGAAAGAGCCGAGTGAGACCGAGCGATAGAGGGAGGGGAGGATGGTTTTGTGGGAGATAACGCTGGGAACCGCCTATTTCTTAGGGCTGAGGCGAACCTACAAGCTTGCCCTTAGGATTCAGCGGCGCATCGTCGGCCCCAATCACCCCGAGATCCGCCAATTCCTTCACAGGTAACCCCCACCTCGTCTCCCTATGATCCATCTTCTCTGTTGAAATCGCTGGTTAATACCCTAGATAATAAAAGAATATTCTTGAATCCACTCTTCTTTTTCCCCCAATCATCATTACAAACTTCTTCGTTCTGATGTGCGACGAGATCGATGTGGTATATTTGATGTTTTACTCAACCAAATGTAAGTATGTAACCGGGCGTTGGGATCTTGGGAAAATATTGAAGGGGACGAATGGGTTGGTTGATGAGATGGTTCATTATTTTCAAGTAGATGAGGTATTGTTGCCATCTTGAAAGATGGAGGAAATATGCTTGCTGTGCAAAAGTTCCTTAGAAGGGACGGAGCTATCTTTTCGAGGGTATCGTAAATTGGTTAATAGTCACATTAAGGTTGATTAGCTTTGTGAACAGGAATTCATTTGTTAATTCTTCATAGCAAATCCAAACTCCTCGTTAACTTCAAACCATCCAATATTCTAATATTAAACTAGCAGATCTCAAACTAAATAGTTGATTTGTGGGGGGTGATGGTTACACCATGGAGTCTAAAATTCACATTTGGAGGAAGTTTTGGCAATAGAAGCTTAGAGAAGATAAGATGAAAATTACAAAGATGAGGGATGACTAAATGGTAAAACAAGAAATGGTCTTAGTAAGGAACTTACTCATTTTTCCATTTAAGGGAGAGGGGGGGTGGAGGAGGGGAGATCTCCAAATGAGAATATGGACGATTGGCACTAATAGTGGTTGCAACCCTTTATAGGAATATGAAAATTGGTCTTACTAACCCATTATAATGCTATATATCCTGTCTTATATTTCAGAGGTATGCAATAGTGCACTACATCCTAGAGAGAAATGTCTTGTTCCTTTGCTCTACAATTGTCTTTACTAGCATATAACCTGCATAATGTGCTGGTACAAATTTTTCTTCTTTTCTGACTGTTGTGGAAATGCAATATAACAATATGATAAATTATAATAAATAGAAGGTTTTAATAGACATTTTTTTGTTGCATATTAAGTAATGAACTTTAATAACAGTTAAGCAGAAACTCTAATAATTAATAGCAATGTCATTAATATTGGCATCCAAATGATGAATCGAGAACTTTGCATGAACTGAGCCTACATGCAAAAATTGTTGTCGTATTTATCGCAATCTTCAGCCCATGCACGGATATGGTTCTTTTCTCATTTTTCCAACTATTGTTGAAATGCAATATAATGATGTAATAAATTATAATAAATATTCATATAACAAATGGAGAACTTTGCATAAACTGAGCCTGCATGCAAAAACTCCTGTTATTAATATCGCAAGCATCAATTATGGGCCGGTGCATGGGGTATGGTTCTTTTCTCCTTTTTTCGAACTATTTTTGAAATGCAATATTACAATATAATAAATTATAATAAATAAAAAGCTTAAATAGCCAAATTTCTATTGTATATTAAGCATTGAATTTTAGTAATGGCTGAGCATGTTAATACCACCATCAATATCTGTTGTATATTAAGCAATAAACTTTAATAATGACCAATCACATTAATATTGACATCGTTAATACCGAAATTCATGTGGCAATTGGCAAATAGAGAGCTTTGCACAACAGCACAAGTTGAGCCATTTTTGACATATAGAATAAAAAAGCCATTAGATATGGCCGAGCCCCTTGTTTTTTAATCATTGTTAGCATCACAATGTGTAAATTTTTTCATATGTATAGATTTACAAAATTCTTATCTTCTATAACTTCATGTTTCAATCTGCTCCTTAATCTATTCACTTATCGTCTTGCCAATACAATATCATCTTCATATAATAATAATTACATATATATTGAAACCTTTCCTTATTTCTTGAAACTAGTTGGTGCACATGAATAGGTGGATAATAATTTTAGAGCTTGTTATATATATGTAATTGGTCTATATGTCATATCTGGTTACCCTCAAGTACACCTATACATTACCAATTTTCTTATTTTTCCTTCACCACATTCTTTCCCTTGAATATCTCCCTCAATTGGGCTTCCTACTTGGAGCTAATTACCCTGTCCTCTTACTGCTTGTATTCTTTCTTCCTTGATGTTCATCTTGGCCTATGATTAGCCAGTTTTACCATCCTTTTTCAAAGTGCTCCTCCTCTCCCCCTTTTTTTTTTCCTAAAAAAAATGATTTTATATGGATTCCATATATATTCTGGGCAACTGCAATCCTCCATCTAATTCATTCAGGTGAAGTCTTCCGGGCATTGGGTTTTTTCAACGTAAAAGATGGGTTAGAACCCATCAGCCAATTTATTAATAAAAGCAAGAGGAGGCAGGATTGAGTTTTAATTAAGAATAATTCGGTTCATGAATCATCAAGCAGAAAAATGTTCTCTCCCTCTTCAAAATGGATATGTAATGTGTCATAGTTGTCCTTCTACACAATTTACATGCAGACTTTACCATGTAGTGTACCTTTTGTTGGAAATAGGAAATGGTTGTATGTTAGGCAATTTTCTTCAGATCATTTTGGATTGTCTACAGGACTCTCAAGTCATACCCACTAAGTGAGATGTGTTTTCGTAGCAAATTTTAGGTATGTCTTGGTAGTTATTAAATAGATTGCTACTGCAAAATTTCATGTTTTGGTGGGCCTGCTAGTGTGGCTCATGTGTTCTGGTTGGTCCTGGGTGGTTTTCCATTTGCTTGATCTTCAAAAGGTCTTTATTTATGGAGTGATGTATCTCCGTATCTGTTAGCCACATAACATTGTGACTAGACCTTCAGGTTGCATTCACATATGTTGAGTATGCTTGTCACTCCCTCCACATTAGTTGCACATGATAAGGCATCAACTGTCAAGGGCAGTCTCTCTCAAGCTAAAAGGTTGAATTTTGTCAAACTACATCAGTGATACGTCTCCAATGAATACTATCCCAAATTAGTTTTCCTATTATGCATCTGTCAGTAATTTATAGATAAAGTATCTGGAAGAGGCAAAGCCTTTCTACATCATTTGTTATCTCAATGCAATCCGTTTTATTCCCTTATCCAATTTTGTGATATTGTGCTTATCGAGTAGTCCGACTCCAACTCATATAACATGCGCACAAGACAAGTTTTAAGTAGCAACATTAGATGCATGCATCGAATATACTAATAAATTATCTAAACAAATTGATCTAGGACATATAATAACATTTTTATGTCTTTTTTCCTATGATGTTCTATAAGTGGCTTGAGGTTTTGTTATCAATATGCTCAAAGTCATTTCTTTGGGCATTGAACTAAATGTTTTGCATAATATATTTGCTTAAATAAAGCTACTAACCTTGAAGAACTGACCACTTCGAGAAAACTAATGGGAATGGTTTTCTCAAGAACAGTTCCCGTCAACCAACATAATATGCTTTTAGCAATAAGTCATTTTTCAAAGAAATAAGCAGTATCACGATTCATTATATTTTTCCTCTTTCTTTTCCCTTGGACTGATATTTTGATTTTTTCCGTTGTTGCTAAATGCCTTGAACCAGATTCTTTGCAACAAACTGAATCATGAAGCTTTTGTGTAAAGCATCTCTCTTATTTGCTGGCTTGATTGTGTATGAAACATGTGAACATAATGGATGCATTAGTAATAACATAAGCTGCCATTTACTATGATTGGGTCCATCTGCTATAGAATTATGCTGATATTGGATGACTTTGACCTACAAATTTTCATTCCTCTAAGCTACTTACAAGCTTCCATATCATCTTACCTTTGTGCAGGCGCACACGCAGTGTTTTCGATGTGGCTGTCAGAGTTCACGAAAGCATACAACAGAGAGACGTAGAAGTTGGAAGGAATTTTGGGAACTGGATTCTACGGTGGCTGGACCATGTGAAACCATCAGCGCTGATCCGTTCCCAACCAGCAAGTCTACCAACCTGTAGTAACCACATCCCCAAGCATGTAGCAAGCTCTGGCCAGACTTTTAGATACCAGAGGCCCATATTTCAAACTAAATATCAGGAGGGGAAAGTCCGTTCTTTTTTTGCCCCTTGGAACATTCACCTGAGATCCTTCCCAACTATAGCCATGATGATGCAGCCTCTGAGACCTGCTGGCATGAATGGCCAGTATAGATATGCATCTCATTATATGCCTAGCTTATCAGCATTGGACTACAGAATAGATCGAGTTCAAAGCATTTTCCGCAAGGATATTGCACTGTGGATGCTGCGTAACTAATTGACCAGTTACATGTTTTGCTGCCAGTTTTCTACTTTGTTGTTGCATCTATGTACCCTCTGATCAGATGTCGGAGTAATTCTAAATATGAAACTATTTTTGTAATACTGGAAGATCTCTGATGGATAATGTTGAAAGTCTGGACAGCCTGCATGATCATTTAATTCACGCAATAACCTGAATGCCAGTTTTGAATCTAGGAAGTCTTTGGATGGTTGTTTTAGAGCATCTGTTTAAATTGATGCCACAAATAGTCCATCTCACAAAGATGTGTGAGTCGTTGGCTTACAGAGATGGTCGGTCTGTGATGCCGTGAACTTTTATGGCTGTTGGTCGACCTTGTATTCATTAACCTTCTTTCTCTGGGTGCTTTTCTTATGGTAGACATGGACAGCTTGCCATCACCTCATTGCTGCACTCATTGCACCTTGGCTTCTTTGTAATTACTAAAAGAGTGTTTTGAGGCTGACCCAGAATGAAATCTCATGGAAGACTCGTGAGCCAGTTCTTTGGCACCAAATGTTTGTTTTGCTTACCATGTATTATGAATTAGTGAACATTATGGTCTGGAGACAGACTTCCGAAGGAAGAAGAGTGAAGGAGGCAGATGGTCTCCTTTCATGCACGTGATTTCCTTTTTTTTTTTTTAGAAAAAAAAACCACAAGTTTAATGAATTCCATTAGAGGGGAGAATCTCATTTAAATTTAATTTTTAGATTTTCTCTTTAAGATACGTACTAAGATAAACATAACAATATAGGAAGCCGGTTCATACAATATTCTCTTATAAAAGTACCAGAAGATTGTTGTTGCCCCTTAAAGAAATGCTACTTTTTAACCATATCGCATTGATTATTTAAAGAAAGGGGAAACAATAAACCAAAACTCCGTTGATTCAGTGCTATAATTAACGTCTCTGCTCCGCCATGAGTATGCATGGTATCTTAGGAATGCCAGCACCGTTCTCACCTCGTTTTATTGAAATTGCCAGCGGCATAATCCGAATTTGCCTCTCAGATAAGAAATATCCATCCGGGGCATCTTATCCCAATTTGCTCTTTCCTGTTTGAGACTGAGCCGAGCGGGTGCCATCCCGGATTCCCGATAACAGGAGAAATTATTGCCTGGACCACGCCCAGGTAGACTAGCGCGAATCTCGGAGCGCGTGCACGGTGGATAACGCGCAATCGGGAATTCGTGACATATAAAGGTTAATGTGGCGTGTTATACACCGTGGGATTCGCGAGGTCTACCTGGGCGTGGTCCAGCCAATAATAGACCATAACTCTATCTTAGACCGTCAAGCGATTTCCCGAGATCGGACCGCTGGGAACAGCCGAACAGCCGGCCAGCGCCGCCCAGGGCGGCGAAGATTTTGGAGTTCTCCATAGCGGACGACGGAGTCCACGGAGGCGGTGGCGACGTGCCGCTCTCTATTTTTCTGTACTTCTTTTTTTAAAAAAGGGAATTATTAATTAGAGAGTTCGGTTGGGAGGATTTTTTTTTTTTTTTTTGCTATTTTCTTTCTCCTTTTTTTTTGTTCTATAGTTGAGGAGGCTGATGCCGACCGATTCCATCGAAAGGGAAAGGAGGCCGAATCCCAAACCAAACCCGCGTTCTTCTTCTCCTTCCCTTCGATCCGATCCCTCCTCCACGAGGCGCTCGCAATCCGGCGTGAGATCCAGTGTCCTCGGGCTCCCCCTCCCGATCCGCCGAAAGGGGCGCCGATTCCTGAAGGCGGGGAAGCGAGATCGGGAGCCGAGGCGGCCCCGATCAGCCTCCTTGTCCACTCAAAATTCGGACGAAAGGTGGATTTCGATCATCTAATCGCATCCCAGATCCAAAGAAAATCGAATCTTGGTAGGTCGCAAAAGCAAATTCGGTCTATTTCTTAAAGATATCGATTCCGATCGAGTGCTAGAAGAAAATGAATTCGATTCATTTGGATTGAGAGTTCGGAGAAGAATGAGTAGAATGTCTCAGATTCAGCTCCTCTGAGAGGCGATCTGAGAAAACGTAGTTCAAGAATCGGAGAACAAGAAGAGGAGGAGGTCGAAGCCCAATTCCATCCAAGATGAGCGGCGGCAAAGAGGAGGCGGTGAAGCTGGACGACGAGCAGCTGGCGGAGCTCCGGGAGATCTTCCGGTCGTTCGACCGGAACAACGACGGCAGTCTGACCCAGCTGGAGCTCGGCTCCCTTCTCCGGTCTCTGGGTCTCAAGCCCCGCCCCGATCAGCTGGAGGCTTTGATCCAGAAGGCGGACACCAACAACAATGGCCTGGTGGAGTTCTCCGAGTTCGTGGCTCTCGTCGCGCCCGAGCTTCTCCGGGACAAGTCCCCCTACACGGAGGAGCAGCTCCGCCAGCTGTTCAAGATGTTCGACCGGGACGGCAACGGCTTCATCACCGCCGCCGAGCTCGCTCACTCCATGGCCAAGCTAGGCCACGCCCTCACAGCCAGGGAGCTCACCGGCATGATAAAGGAGGCCGACACCGACGGCGACGGCCGGATCAGCTTCCAGGAGTTCTCCCAGGCCATCACCTCCGCTGCCTTCGACAATTCGTGGGCTTGATTCTCTGACTTCTTCTTCCGGTAGGCCTCCATTCTGTCACCTCTAGATCGTTCTTGCTCTGTTTCGCTTTTCCTCTCCATGTATGCATGGAAAACAGAGTTCGATTGGGTGGTCGTCGAATGAAAATTGGAGTGAGTGAAATCAGTGAGGATGCGCAGCGGTGTTGAATTGCTCCGAGCTGGTGAATATGGGGAGAGGGAGGCAATTTTTTTCTTAATTCTTTCAGATTTACGTTTGAAAAGATTGCATCTTTCATGCAAATGCTTGTGATTTGGGGTTTTGATTTCCAGTGTGTGGGAATAAAAAACAATCTGAAAGAGCAGAACTATAGAAAATTTTGAGTCGGCATGCAATGTTTACGACGTAGTTGGAATGCTTTACAGGATTATAGAGCTTAATTGACAGGTGCAGATCTGTTTGTCGTTACAAGTAGCATGTGATTGCTTTGTTGTGGGTGGATCTTCCATTTCGTGCTAATATGTGGAAAAGAATTTAGGGTTGGTTATCCACAATTTTTGAGTCGTTCATCTAAACAATGGTTGCAGAAAAAAATAAATTTTTACTATGCCTGTTTGATAAAAATTTACTCTAGAGCATGATATCGAAAAAAAATTACTATCTTTGGTTGGAGATGATCTTATTTAAAAATATTATCAAATTTTTAATAATATGATTAAATAAATAATTCAAATGATGATATTTTTTTTCTTAATCCACTTGTTGATCATTTATGGTGCACTTATATGAAAGCTATTAATATGAATCATTTTAAATATTAAAATATATTTATGCAAGTTAATAAATATTTTTAAATTAATTATATATAAACTAAAAAATATATTTTTATTATAAATAAAATTAGGTATAACTTAGATAATTATTGTACTAAATATAAATTTTATAAATATATTTATTAGTAATTAAATATATTTATTATTAATAACATGTTAGATTTATTAATAATTAACCAATACCAATTATTTATTTATGAATAAATAATATTTATAAATAAATATATAAATTTATTAACTATTTTATTATTTATAAATCACATAATTAATATTTTAATACATTAATTATTATAATTAATTTATTATATTAATTGTAATAAATAATATATGTGATTAATATATTTATTAAAAATAAAATATTTGTTGATATGTGGTATATGAATATATTAATTAATATATTATGATTAATCTTAATTATAAATATCAATAATTAAAATAAATATATTTTATATAATGCATTAATTATATATTGTATATATATTTTATTGATATAAATAATATATTAAAAATAAATAAAAATATAATAAAATTTATTACAACTAATATACAATTATATTTTAATATTAAAAATTTTATTTAATATAAATTACATAATATAACTAATATAATATTAATATAATATAAGTGGGGTTATTTCGGTCAAGCAATTGCAATTTTAAATTATCTCCACTTGGTAATTTGGTGTGGAAAATAAAATACCACCGTCCTAATGGTATTTGTTTTGCAATCTCTTTCGGTAAAATATATATGGGATTCACTATTTGTTTTACTATCTCTCTTATCTTCTCTTCGTACCAAACACAGATACATAGGATTTTTTTTCACCCCCAACCAAATGAATCCTTTAAATTTTGTTACACTGTCCTCTGATGAGAGCATAGTATATTATTGACTGTTTGAATCTTCTTCTTGTTAAGATCTGTGCTATAATAGTTAATGTCATTCCCTAGTCGAAGTGCGAAGGGCTCACTTTAATATGGTTTGGGTGTCTTTTTTTCTGAAAAACGGCTGACTGTGAGGGATTCATCTATCACATGCTAAGCCCGGAGATTCTTTTCCTACTCTAGCTAGCCTCCTGATATTTAGATGTTATATAGAAATGCCTTGGTGCTCATTTATTATTACTGTATCTATTCATGCTTGTACTCTTTTCACATGCATTCAAATTATTGACTGTCATGTGACAAATTCAGTCATTTTCTGTGACCTTTTTGTACCATTCTCCAATTTGGATATCAATAGTACACTCCCAGACAGGTTACTTTGTTGTGAGAAGATTTAGATTACTTAGTGTTCTCTTCTTTCATTTCCTTTGTGAAAAAACACTTTCTATTAGAGACATGCATATTATAGCACAGCTGGTTGACATCACGGACTAAAATCTGATGGTTCTTAGTCTATTGCACAAGGCTTCTTCTATTGCGGGATCTAGAAGGATAAAATGTATGCAGCCTTGCTTCCGCCTGTGTGGAAACTTTTTCTATGTTTTGAACCCGTGACCTCCAAACTATAACGGAGCAATTTCACTGTTGCATGAAGGCTCACCCTCTCATAGTATTTCCTGATCCTAAATTTGAATTATGCCATTAAAAGCTACAAATCTTATCAAAAGATGCATGATTGTAATTCTGCATTCGAAATTAAAAGCATAGTCATGTGTTATTAGCATATAATTTGATGTACAATTTATTTAAAGAACAGGAAATGTTTACAGATCTCTCTTATAGAAAAGGTATGGCAAGCACTCTGAATTATGGTCAAGATTTTATCTGTAATTTAGACGTGTTTCGGAGAACATTTAAGCAACATAAATCTTATGCTGGTCAAATTACATTGGCACGAAAGATAGAAAACACAGGCAGTAAGCTTCGCTGAGGAATGAGGACATGGATAAAGAAAACTTGGTAGAAGCCCAAACGTCATTTAAACAAGGCAGCTTATTATCAGAACCAATCTGTTTGAAGTCTCACCACGGAAGATCTGTGTCTGAGGCATGCTGCATAAATATGAAAGTGAGGAGCTGAACACTTGAGCATTAGCTGTGTTTTTTTCTCCATTTTTTAAATAGTTCGGGAGGTCATAGGTCAGGGATAGTCGAAGAAAATGCCACTTCAAGATTGACCTCCCGACCTCTCGCTTAGAAGTGAGGACTCTGCGCATGCTCAGTTACAACATCTAACTGTGCAATATTTTGAGGAACTCAAGCATCATAAAAAAACCCTTCACATGGAATCTTCTCCATGTGGAGTCCTAAAGTCCTGTGAGTAAATCTGGATGTAAATGTGAGGACCGGAATGCATGAACATCCAACTGTGAAAATTCAAACCAGGATTCTTGCTGGGCTTTCAACAGTGTTTGCAAGCTCATGCACTCCCTTTGTTTATTAGAACCAATGCCTCCTACAGTATATAATAGTTTGCTAGTTTCTACTTAAGGAAAATAGCAGGTCACACATGAGGAGATGCATGAAGAATGAGGGTCCTGCTGTTCTTCAACTGTTTTCTTGTAGTTTCTCATGTGTCCAAACAGGAGAAAACAAGAGGCAAATTTCTCATTTTCCATCGAAAGCTGAACCTGAAAAGTTAGCCAAACCCCCATTTTGTTTTGTTCTGGTTGGATTTGGTTGAGTAGGCTGGAGAAGAATGGGACAGATTCGAGGCTTATTTTTCATCAACTGATGGCTTCTTTTTTGGTTTTTGGCTTCCAGGAAAGAAATTAAGAGAAGTCTGATGTTTGTATTGCCAAGATCACTTAGCTAAGATGTGTTAAATCTGCTGTTGATAAATCTAACAACTAACATGCTGGAGAAGGGGGTTGCAAAGTTTGAGATGGGATGCCTTATCAGAATTAATTAGAAATGGAAGTATCTTTGCATCTTAGGCATTATATTTTGAGTATTATATCTATTCAAATAAAAGTTCATGTCATCGATAGAGAATAAAGGTGATTCTTGGAATCATGATTTAGTTCCAAGTCAAATTTTGAGACGGCACATCGTGGTTATATATTTCTCTTAAAAATTTTTGGATATATATAAATTTAAATAAGATAATAAATAAATTAGATATCTAGATATGGATTGGATAGTCTTATATTTATTTATTTTTAATGGATATAGATATTAATCAAATGTTTAAATTTCTATCTATATCATGATAGGTTTGGATAAAAAAAATAATTTCAAATAGGTATTATGGTTCATTTTCATCCCAGGGCAATTGCACTCTGGACCATAGACTGTGCTCCCCAACAAAACCAAGTAATATTATTTTCCAAGCATTTGACCAAGGTGATTTTAATAAACAGTACTCCAACCATTATGCGAAATTATTTTTACAAGGATTTCAAAGTCTATGAACTCGCATTCACTTTTTATGATGCATGTATTAGATGTGGTACACTGTTCCCTGCTGAAATAATAGCCGTCCAAAAAAAGAAAGGCCTACGGATTTAGCCTTGCACGGGGAAGTAGGCTCCAACGTGGCGTACCGGTGTTGTTTTCTCCGATGTGGAACTATTTATCGCTCGTGGTTTCTTCGATCCCATCGCAACAATTTAGCATACCGGTGTTGTTTTCTCCGATGTGGAATTATTTATCGCTCGTGGTTTCTTCGATCCCGTCGCGACAATTTAGCGTGCCGGTGTTGTTTTCTCCGATGTGGAACTATTTATCGCTCGTGGTTTCTTTGGTCCGGTCAACTACTTAGGAGAGGATTTTTCTTACAGAAAAAACTACTTAGGAGTGGAGTTCGACTCGAACTCATTCAAGTCCGGATAGCTTTGTGGGCACGGCCTTGTAGAGTTCAGGCAACATCGGCCCAGAGTCTTATATTGGGCAATCGGATCTCCAACTCAATCACGATGATTTGACAGTAGTATAACGATGTTGCCGACTGAAATTGGGTGGTGATGTATTCATATCTATATTTATTTTTATTATGGACAAGAACTCGATCTATCATATGAGATGTTATATGTTTTGATCTATGAGCTTCACGATTTTGCTTCTTGAAGGATCTCATATAAGAAGAACTTTTTCTTCCTTATAAACGTGAGTCTTCTTTAACTCATAATCGATGTGGAATTATTGATGCCCTCCATATTATTAAAATTACAATAGAGTCCTCCAATGAAGGGAGACTTCGATGTGTATAGTTCGAGAAGCCTCACAGTCAGCCGAGGAATCCGTCACGTGAGGTATTATCCACTCTGACCTATGGATCTGACGATTTTGTCTTTTAAAAAATACCTCACGTGGAAAAAATTTTTCTTCTTTATAAATGCGAGTTCCTCTTGACTCACAATAGATGTGGGACTATTGATACCCTTTACATTATTAGAATCACAACAGTTTTATTTGATGAATATGAAGATACAGATATTAATCGGATGCGAAAATTTATATCTATATTTTTTTTAAATAGATTTGAATATAAGTAGAATACTAGAAGTATGGATATAAATACGAATATAAGGTATCATATGGATAAGTCGAATAATTAAATTTGGATTCAAGATATTACTAAATGGATAGTAAATCAAATTAATAGTACGTTATTATGATTATATATTTTATTAAAAATTTATAAATATTATATAAAATTAAAAAAAAATTATAAATAAAATTAAATATTCGGATATAGATTGGATAGTTATCTATCCATATTTATATTTATATTTTTGGATATAAAAATTAATCAGATATTTAAATTTTTATGTGAATAGATTCGAATACAAAAAATAAATTCGAATGGGTATCATCTTGTCCACTTTCACCCCTGCAACAGTTTATCCAAACAAAAAATCCGTTGTTACCTTTAAAGGGTTTCTCCAAGCATATTTGAAATAATTTAAAGCACCTATTGGTACCTCACATTCTGTATGAATAATAATTCAATTAATAAAGGGATAATTAGCGGTCAAAGCTGATCTTTTGTGCCCTAGCTAGTGTCAGGAGTAGTTTTCTGTATGGATAACGCTGATGTGGTTCGGATAGTACTCTACGAACATTGTATCTGAAGAATCGAACAATGCAGTCCAAATCTTGAAAGGATCGGAATGGTTTTGATTCAAGCTTGTGCAGAAATTGATACGCATCTCGAGAGACTGAAGCTGTTTTTGGCTGAGTTAGTAAGACGTGGGCAATCGTCAAATGAAAATATCCGTAAGTATTGTAGCTCTGAGCATCTATTTGGATTCTTAAATATTTTTTCTCCTTCTTCTCCTAAAAAAATAAAATTAAAAAAAAAAAAAAAGCAACTTGCCGACATGTAGAGACTGGCCCAGTGGCCCAAAATTTTGTTGATTAAGATGGTTTGAAAAGTGAACATTGGCCCGACCCATTTGCATCCTTTCTAAAATTGCCAAGCTACCTACTAATAGCAACCCACCACCATAACATGAGCTGAACCTTCCCTGGGCCGACATCTCAAATCTAACCACACTAAATTTGATCATTCAGTGTGGGCTCCGGTATCTTCTGAAGCTTCTGCCTCGAGAACATAACTCCACGGATAGTTACCTTTGTTCCATGCGGGCATCGAGCATCCACGCGGCTACACTACAGCATGATGGTTAACGGAATTATGCCTTAAAAAACGACCTCCAGCTGGGTCCCGGATTGAGGAGAGAATTCTTCTCCATTATCTGGGCATTAAGGTATTTTGTCCATTTAGTTATCAAAAGAACTCAGCCTTTCTGCACTTCTTATCAGTAAAAGAACCAGGAAGGAAAAAAAAAAAGGGACATGAACCCTATGTTGAACTCATTTTTAGGCACTTCTAAGAGACAAAATAAGATCAACGCTAGGGATGAGACCATGAAGAGAGACTTGCTGATGATCAAACATTACAAGGCAACAGGCATAGGTGACCAAGCATACATGAAGCATACTATGACATGCACTTGGTGGCAACAGTGGCATGGCACGGTCTTCTCTTTAAATAAAGTTTACAAAGTCTTCTCAAAACAGCGGGGTGACACACAAGATGGTCGATTTGAGAAAGCCTTGGAATAAAGGCTTCGAACAACACATATTCCAGTTTCATCCAAAAAAAAAAACACAAATTCCAGTTTGGTGGGCTTCAACATTGGCCATAATTGGGCCCCTTCTTGGATCAGGCTGGTATGCGGAAAGCTGGGCTGTCGTTGTCCTTTGCATCCAGGCCCACCCGAATAGATTAGATTCTCATCCCATGCCAGGCGGGGCTCCAGCATGCGGTTGGTAGTTGGCGGTAGTTGGTCTCTCGCTTCTAAAAATTTTATTAACTTTGATAGATTTTATAGGTTTTTTTAAAATCTATTCAATTTTATGGGAGGAGAACTCCAACTCCATGTGAATTAATTTGGGCTGCTTTTCTCGTGACGGCCTTTCATGATTGACGTGATGATTGTGATTGGATGGCCCACAATTGTCCCACTCTATAAGCAGCCATGATTGGCAAACCTGCCCTCCGTAGTTCATGTAAAATGTGAGGAGGATCTGACCATTATATCGATCCCATCCAGGGATTGAACGAGGATGGCATATTATTATCAGTTCAACAACAATTTCTTTTCCCAAAACATACTTCTGCTTGTACTGCCAATTACGGTTCTCTAATGTTAGTGACTGTTGCATACTACCATTAGTCATGATTTTTATACATATAATTTTTAATCCAATCAATGTACAATTTAAAGGAGATAAATAATGGATGTGCATCAGCTATAAGTGAGAGCATGCTTATATAAGAAGCATACCATTATTTATGCTTCTCCTCACTTGATAACAACCATTCGGACTTACGCTTACATGCATAGAAGCACATGGCTTGAGATATTTTTTTAAATAACTAATCTCCTATTTCATAGTTCATTTTTGTTAGCTCTATCATGCCTATGGCATAAGCCGAGATCCTACTGTTTTCCTTTTGGACAACAATTATCATTTTTTGGGCCCTTACCTGACCCCCCAACTATACAAATACAGATGGATGACCACCCCAGTAACCTACTAGGACAACATTATAAGATGTATCTCTTGACTTGCGTGTGTCATCTTTGGGCCACGCCAATCTTGTTTGATACCTCTGAAGCAATGAATCAATAATGTGTCCCAATCACCATTTTGGGATCTTTATTTGACTACCTAACCATACAAATACAATGAACGACCACCCCATCAATCTAAAAGGACGACATCATAAGATGTATCTCTTGATTTGTGAATGCCATCCTTGCAAAGAGCCATGCTAATCTTCTCTGATATCTCTGAAGCGACGAGGCCCTTATCTGACCCCTTAACCAAACAAATACAGATGGACGACCATTTGATCAGCCTAATAGGACAACATTTTAAGATGTATCTCTTGATTTATGCTTGTCATCCTGGTACAAGGGTTATGTTAATCTTCTTTGATATCTCTGAAGTGATGAATCAATGATACGTCTCAATAATAACATTTCTGGCATTCCCTTTTCTTATTTTTTGACCATCACAGTTCTTGCTTTACCTTCAAGATAACTTTGTTGAGAGACAAAAGGAAAAAATTGGTATCATCAATTTTTTTTTTTTGGTAAGAGTATGAATACATGCTTTGAGATTGATGTCCGCAGCCTTACGTTGGGCTTACGCCACTATCATGTCATGCAATCAACAAACTCAACAGACAGCAAATCCTACCAAACACCCAACAATGATGGAAATGTTGGACTAACGAGTTTAAACCTACCTAAAGCCAATGACAGCAGCACTCAAGAAAAAAGCAGGCAAGCACCCCATTGAAAGTCTGAAAACATCACCCCTTTAAAAGTTCTCATGAAAACCTGACCATCAACACCTAGTATAGTTTGTCCTTTTGTCCAGTGGGGGAGAAGCCTTCTCCAATGAAGAGCATTTTTTCTCTAACCTAGTGGCTTATAAATTTTTGGATGGAATCCACCGTTTAAATTGTGAATCCAATGTTCTTGGTGGTAACCATTATATTATGCCCAACTTTTTGTTGTTGGGCATTGGATTGGGATCCCGAAAATTATATGAGAGCTAAGTTAGTGATACCAATGGGCTGTCTCCCTTTCCCCTCAAAACTTGATGTCCTTCCTTCACCAACTAAAGTTAATACTGGGGCCTCGATCTTCGATTCCTTTCCTCAACAAAGGAAGTTGCTTTGGGTTTGGAGACAAGGCAGTCCTCAAATCACCTTTCACAAAGGACAGCTCTCACAGTGGTCATCTTGGTAGTGGCCAACATGCGTCAATTACTAAATTATAGCCTGAAATGGATTCCTGAGGACAGAAAAAGAAAGGTTAAATAAGAGAATGGTTGATACCCTTCAAGAATGGTTGAAATCTGGGGATTTGATGGGCTGGGCTTAGCTAGGTTCATACCCTTCATAGAATGGTTGGAATATTTTTGGTTTTCACAGATTGGGCTGTACTCATGGCTGATTTTATCCTGAAACAAAATGAGTCTGGCTACTTGATATCCTGCCCCTATCTTGATTTGATTTCCCACAATATGCCAATATCCTTCAAGAAGATAGCCATCTGAACATTGGTGCAAATCAACTTTGCGACGCCGAGAAAAGTTCTGATTTTTCCCTCCCTCATAATTGGGTAACTTTAATCAGCAAGAACACCAATTCCTGAAGAAAATAATTAAGAGGGACTCAAAACCCTAGTTTCGTCAGATGATGCATTTCCCACGTTTGTTCTCCTCATTGTTTTGTGATCACCTAACAACCCTTATGTGTTCGTACGATGGTGGTGATCATTTAGTCCACATTCAAAGAAGTGATAATTACTCTATTGTTTTGAAGAGTCAAACTGCTTTCATATCAAAATGCTTCAGGGGAATCCTAGTAGTCAAATCATGCCTTCCATCTTTAACATTCATAATTCGTGTAGATCATGAAAATTATCATCAGTCTATTCAAATTGTACTATCAAAATGCAAATAAACTAAGCAATAATTCATTCTACTCCTTTGGAACAGTTTTTCTTAGAGCTTCAATTGCAATACTTTTTTTTTTTTGTGGGAACCACAGGGAGGTAGGGATAGCCACTCAGCTTTTATTGAAAATCAAAAAAAAAAAGAAAAAAAAAGAAGAAGAACAGGAGAGAGGATGTGAGGATTCAAAGAATCAGATATCTTGTATATCAGTACTAAGGATATTCCTAATCTCCATCCAAATTCTTTCGAATTATAAAATAAGAACCCTAAATTCTTTCGAATTATAAAATAACAAATCTAATCTACCTTTAAGTGCCATGATGCTTTGTTTTTCCTCCTTTAATAAAAACAATCTTTCCTAAAACTAGCTCTTGCACAAGCAAACAAGCACACGCACGCCCATATAAAACAAGTTGCAGCGCAAGCTGATCTTTATTAATTTGTTTCCAGAATTATTTATCAGTAACTTGCTGTTACTATCCATGCCTTGCAGTTGGCCAACTAAATTATATCCCAGCAGTAGTAGAAGGCTTAGGACTCTCGTCATAGATGCGTTGAAGTGCCCCTCCCATTCCCCCCACCCCACCCCACCCACCATTCCTTTTTTATTTATAAAAAATAAAAAAATTTGGTGCATAAGTTTGCATCCTCTTTGACAGGCTTCTTTCGTCTTTGTGATTGGATAATCTTTATTTGTCAAAGCTACTGATCTAACGCTCTCTTGACCTCGGGGGAGCATCAACTAACCGTATGACGTTGCAGTCGTACGGATTAATCGCCTGGCTGCAAGTGTCAGAGTGTGAAAGGAGGAAACATCCAGAGTGTGCTCTACATATAGCTGTGGGACCCGACCTGACTCTCAACTCTCAACTCTCAACTCTCAACTCTCAAGAGGGTAAGATGGGTTCCTTCCCATGTTTAATAACTCCATCAGACAAGTTTTCAACAAGGGAATTTGACTCCATCAACACTGTTATTGATCATTATACTGGTTATAACTTGCTTGTCATTTGCTCCGCAATGTATGATTTCAGAGAATTTTAGTATTACGATGATAATTATTATGAAAACATTGTAATGGAAATAATAGGCAATAAATATTGAAGAACAACCATCATTAATTTACGAATTATTGTTTACTGTTTTTTTTTTTTTTTTAGATGGTAAAAGTTCAATTTGGATAAAAAATATTTTACAACAATTTAAATTTTGAAAAGATGCTGTTTTATTTATAGAAACAAGATGAATGTGAATAATGACTGCTATTTGTATTATAGTCGATTATTCTAATAGCCTATAACCAATTATAATGGATATTTTGTTTGTCTATCATCATATATTTTAGTATATGATCCGTGTGATATGTGTAGCACAGTTTTTTCTTTTTTTCTTATCATAATTTAATAAATTATAATAATTAAAAAAAATTTATAGTTAAATTTTTATTACATATTAAACAATAAATTTTAATAATGATCAAACAAAATATCTCACCATTAGTACTAGTATCACTAATATTTATCTTTATACGATGAAGGAAGAGAACTCTGCACAAGTGAAGTTTTTATATCAAATTTTTGGTCATTGATATTGAGATCATTAATATCATCGTTGTGCAATATATATGATATAGCTTTCTCTTCTTAACAAATCATAATAAAAAAAAAAACTTTAATAGCCAAATTTCTATTTTATTTTAAGTAGTGAACTTTAATAATGGCTAACATCAGCATCCGCATGACCGATGAACAACTTTGCATGGATTGAGTGGCCGAGTAGAAACTCCAGTTATGAATACGGGCATCTCTATGGTAAATGAAAGACATTGTAGAAATTGAGCCTTTGTGCATAAATTTCTATCATTAATATCTGTTGCGGCTTTTCTTTGGTTGGAGTAGTCAGTCTGGAGCCAATTAAGTGCTGCGTCTGGATGCGAATCAGTGGGATGCTAGGAGATGGTATGCCATCGCTGGAGAAGGTGCACACAATCAGAGCCGAAGGCAAAAGCGAGGGGTTGCTAGTGAACGATGGTGGTGGTCTTCGTTCGGCACCAAAAGAGAGAGATCTGCAAAAGAAATCCCACCGGAGGTGGCTCCGATAAAGATTTTTCGATGCTCAAGTCAGCGAGGTGACTCAATATAGTGGAAAGAGCAGTAGAGTTTTGGCATTGTGTTGGCCAACATACCTGGAGGGATTCCCGCTTATCTTTATTTATAGAGAGAGCAAAGTGGATGGTGAGAGAATAGGTGATCATGATGTCAATCATGTTCTATCAACCATATGGCGCCGCATAGGCATCTAGCTCTGACAGCGGATGTGTCTTCTGTTCGATGTGCAGGTGGCTATGATGGCGGGCCTTATCACGCGTGCGATATAATTAATGATCTCGTAACATTCCATCATGGTGCGCAGCCAAATGGTCAGGATATGGCATTGGAGCAATATGATCTGATGTGGCTTGTCAAGATGGCATGACAGCCATACCTGTTGTTCGGCCATTCGACTAACATCCATGTCAGGAAGTCGGTTGAAAGAGTCCATTGAGTGGTGCAACCCAGTCATCAATTTGGATAATAGGTAAGCAACTGAGAAAGAAGTCGACCTTCGATGACTTCTGATGAGGTCGACCTTGGCTTTCTAATAAAGTCAGCCTCGACCTCTTGATGAAGTTGGCCTCTAGATGACTTCTGATGAATTCGGCCTCAGCCTGTCAATAAAGTCGACCTCCGGATGACTTCTGATTAGGTTGGCCTCAGCCTCTTGATGAAGTCGGCCTCGATCTCTCGATAAAGTCAGTCTCTTCGTGAGATCGGCCTCCGGATGACTTCATGAGGTTGGTCTCCTTGTGAGGTTGGCCTCTTCGTGATGATGTCGGCCTCTGGATGACTTCATGAGGTTGGCCTCAGCCTCCTGATGAAGTCCCTCCGGATGACTTCGTGAGGTCAGCTTAGGGATGAGGATCTGCCCCAATACTTGCCCCCTCAACTTTCGTGCCCAATTGCGTGCTTTAATCGGGCGAAGGGAGTTCATTGTTGCATTGATCCGAGTAGCTTTTTCCGACTTGTCCTCCTTTCTGACTTATTTGTTTGCATGCTTTCCTTCTCTGCTTGCTTACTTGTCTTTCTGCAAAAATGACTAAGTAGTGAAGTCGGAAAGACTAAGTAAAGTAGTTGGTTAGGAAGTTACAAATCGAGTAGAGGATAACCAAACGTATAGATTGGAGAAAAATTTTCTAAGTCATGTAGTCGGTTTTTGCAGATGAACTTGATCGAATTGTTTGCTGTAGGTTGTTCCATTGAATTGGAATATAGTCATCGTTTGGAGGAGCTTTCCGAATCATTGATTCATCATTTGGAGGGGAACCTTGATGACCACCAAAGGTCGGGGTTGGATTAATCCCGACCTCATGAGGTCGGATCCAGCTCTTTCCTGAGGTAGAGGTATTGTCTGCTTTGCCACCACACGAGGTTTAGCCACACGTAAATGTGAACAACGTTACCAGCGTGGGGCCACACAGCTTTGTCCTTTGGAAAAAGGCACCTCGCTAAGGAGGAATTGCCCCCTCTAGCCACACGCACAGGAGAATAGCCACGCGTTGAACATACAGCATCTCGCTGCTGTGGGGGCCTTAAGATTTTATCATGGTGGCTTAGGAAACGGATGGGACAAACCACGTGTGGCCCCATTCCTATACGAGAAATTATCTGCTTTGACAGCATGGGCCTGGCCGCATGTGGGGCCGTAGCTGCCAGCGTGGGCGCAGGCCATGTGTGTCTCACGACTTTGTTTCACCTAGGCCTCATGTGCAACTTGGCACTGCAGCCCTTGAGCCTTAGTAGAAGCTCTTACGGTCGACGGATCCATCCATGTTCAACCCGATGCTGCGGCCCTTTTGGGGGCGCACTCATGGTTAACAGACCCACCCCGACTTCGTCAATTAGATGTTAGCCAACTAACACTTCGTCGGATACTAGCCAACGAGAGAATGGTTATCTTGTAGATTTTTCGAGTCGTTTGCCTCCCGGAGTCTTGGCGTTTAGCCGTTTTGTGGAACCTCCAGGTGAGGTGGACTTTCTTGGATTTTCTCGGATTTGTCAATTTTGTCGGAGTTTTTCCTCGAATTTTTTCTTTGACTTTCGGACGAAGTCAGCTTTCGTATGATCTGATGAGGTCAGCATTTGGACATCAGGTTATCCTTTGGATAAAGTCGGCCTTCGGATGACCTGATGAGGTCAGCCTCTGAATGAAGTCCATGTCGGCCTTCTTGTGAGGTCAGCCTTCTCGTGGAGCTCGTTGTCATTTGGAGGAGCTTTCCAAATTATTGATTCGTCGTTTGGAGGGAGACCTTGATGACCACCAGAGGTCGGGGTCGGATTAATCCCGACCTCACGAGGTCAGATTTGGCTCCTTCCCGAGATGGAGGTATTGTCCGCTTTGGCGCCGCACGAGGTTTAGCCATACATAAATACGAATAGCATTGCCAATGTAGGGCCACACAGCTGTCTTTTGAAAAAAGATGCCTCACTAAGGAGGAATTGTCCCCTCTGGCCATGCGCACAAAAGATTAGCCATGCGTAGAGCGAATAGCATCTCGCTGCTGTGGGGGTCTTAGGGTTTTGTCATGGTGGCTTAGGAAATGGGTAGGAAGAACCACGTGCGGCCCTGTTCCTATATGAAATATTATCTGCTTTAACAGTATGGGCCTGATTGCACGTGGGGCCATAGCCGCCAGCATGGGCACAGGCCGCATGTGTCTCACGGCTTTGTTTCGCCTAGACCTCGTAATGCAACTTGACGCTACGGCCCTTAAACCTTAACAGGTGCTCTTATGGTTGATGGACCCATCCGTGTTCAATCTGGTACTGTGGCCCCTTTGGGGGTGCACTCGTGGTTGATAGACCCACCTCGACTTTGTTAATCGGATATCAGTCAACTAGTACTTCGTCGGGTACTAGCCGACGAGGAAATGGTTATCTTATAGATTTTTCGAGTCATCCATCTCCTGGAGTCTCGGCGCTTAGCCATTTTGTAGGGGCCTCCAAGTGAGGTGGACTTTCTCAGATTTTTCTCCTCGGATTTGTCAGTCTTGTTAGAGTTTTTCCTTGGATTTTCTCCTTAGCTTCCGAACGAAGTTGGCTTTCGGATGACTTGATGAGGTCGGCCTTCGGATGAAGTTGGCCTTCGAATGACCTAATGTTGGCTTTCGAGTGATCTGATGAGGTCGGCCTCCGGATGAAGTTGGCCTTCGGATGACCTGATAAGATCAGCCTCCGATTGAAGTCCACATTGGCCTCTTTGTGAGGTTGGCCTTCTCATGGAGCTCATCGAGGAGGAGACTAGCAATCACTGGAGCCGGTATATGGAGTGCATCGGGAGTCAGAATGTAGTGACCATTGGGCGGGTCGAGAACTTGTCAAATGGGAGCATTGAGTCGAACGGCGGGTCGGAGATCAAGTCCGACGGTCATGTCGGAAAGGTACATTATGCGGCATAATCTCCTTCGACCGGTGCTGCTGCTGCTGCTGGAGACCGTAGATACCTCTGTCAGATTTTTCACTTGCTACATGAGAGCAACGAACTGGTGGTGGTCTGTTGTCATCGATGGTTGTGAAGCGCTTGGCTCTTCATGAGTTGCCGGAGGCACGCCACACCGCGATGAGCATTGAGCAAAGCTTGCGGAGGTATTTTGTGCTCTCATCTTGGCCATGGAGGTTCTTGAGAGAAATTTTTTTTCTGCTCGATTGCTCCCCTTCGTGGTGCACCAAACTGTTGTGGCCTTTCTGTGGTTGGGATAGTCAGCTTAGAGCCGACTAGGTTCTGCACCTGGATGCGGGCCAACGGGATGCCAGGACATGGTATGCCGTTGTTGGAGAAGGTGCACATAGTCAAAGCCGAAGGCAAGAACAAGTGGTTGTCGGTGAACGATCCTGGTGGTCTCCGCTTGGCGCCGAAAGAGAGAGATCTGCAAAAAAAGTCTCATCAGAGGTGGCTTCGGTGAGGACCCTCCAATGCTCAAGTCGGTGAGGACCCTTCGATGTTCAAGTCGGTGAAGTGACTCAATATAGTGGAAAGAGTAGCAAAGTTTTGGCATTGTGTTGGCCAACATATTTGGAGGGATCCCCGCTTACTTTTATTTATAGAGGGAGCAAAGTCGATGGTGAGAGGACAGGTGATCATGCTAGGGATGTAAGTTTGGATCGATTTTTTCGATTACTGAACCGAACTGAACCGAACAAGACAAATCGGTGCAATTTTTTTGATATTTGGTGCGGTGCAGTTTTAGATTTTAAGAAATTTCAATTTTCAGTTCAGTTTGATTTGCAATCGATGAAAAATCAAAAAAATCGAACTGCACCGAATTGTTTAACCTTATCTCTATTTCTTAATATTCATTTCGGCCACCTCCCTTTCCAAGAGTTCGATCGGGATCGGAGGGCGGCACTCGAGCTCTAAACATGCTGCGGCATCGGTGGTCACGGAGAGACGTGGTCGGAAGAGAACAGTCCGGCTTAGATCGAAAAGCATAAAGAAGAGGGAGCGGCCCAAGAAGAGGGAACGATGAAAATCGAATAAACCACACCGAACTAAACCGAATAAGTCGGTTTGGTGTGGCTCTATTTTTATTTATTTCAGATTTGGTTTGGTGTCATTTTTTTTATTCAATTTTTTTTGGTTTGGCATAATTCAGTGCAGTTCAAATTGAACCGCATCAAATTACACCCCTAATCATGTCAATCATATCCTGTCAGCCGTATGGTGCGGCGTGAGCGTCTGACTCTGATAGCGGGTGTATCTTATGTTCGACGCATAGGTGGCCATGATGGCGGGCCTTATCACATGTGCAGTGTAATTAATGGTCTCATAACATCCCATCATGGTGCGCAGCCAGACGATCAGGATATGGCATATGAGCAATATGACCTGATATGGCTTGTCAGGATGGCGTGATGGCCACGCCTGTCGTTCCACCGTTCGGCTGACGTCCGTATCAGAAAGTCGATTGAAGGAGCCCATTGAATGGTGCGATTCAGTCATTAGTTTGGATAATCGGTAAGGCACCGAGAAAGAAATCGGCCTTATGAGGATTTCCTATGAGGTCGGCCTCGGCCTCCTGATGAAGTCGGCCTCGACTTCTTGATAAAGTCGGCCTCAGTCTTTTGATGAAGTCGGCCTCGGCCTGCCAATAAAGTCAACCTCTCAATGAAGTCGGCATCTTCATGATGTCGGCCTCCGAATGACTTCATGAGGTTGGTCTCCTTGTAAAGTCAGCCTCCTCGTAATGATGTCGGCCTCCAGATGACTTCGTGAGATTGGTCTCAGTCTCTTGATGAAGTCGGCCTTCGGATGATTTCGTGAGGTCGGCTAAGGGACGATGATTTACTCCAACAATACCAAATATGGTGATCCACGAGATATGATTTTTTTTCTTCATTTTTTTAGTTATTTTTAAATATAATTACAACAACATCATACATTATAATAAATAGAATATTTCGATAATCAAACTTCTATAGCACATTAAAAAATAATTTTTAATCATAGATACATTGATATAACTATCATTAAAATTTGTTATACGTTAAGCAATAAACTTTAGTGATGGACAACCTTTTAATATAACAACAACACCTAGGACGGTCTAATAGCTATTATTTTAATGATTGATATTAAATAGTTTCTTTTTTTAAGAATAAAAATGGGCCGTTACTGAATTTCGCATTAGATTCTAAAACATGGGAGGCATTTGGGGGTCATGCAGCAGTGCCTAATTAGGTGTGTGGTATGATTTAGGCACAAGGAAGGGCCAACGAAGCTATGGCCCAACCTCATGGGCATAGCCTTGGCTCGTTTCCTCATTCGCCATTCGGTCGTTAACGTGGGACCGTGACAGACTACATGGCGTGAGGCAGCCCGCTTAGGCATTCCTAATCTTGGACTCAGGTGTTTCCCATTGCTTCAAAATCATATAATTACGGCTTCAGCCAGTGAAGTTCAAGAAATGTTAGAGATGTAATTTTACGTGGAAAGTTAGAACTTGTATTAGAAAAAAAAAAAAGCTCTTTCTAAGTTGGAGAATATGAAGAAAAAGCTAAGATATTCCTAATGCAAATAATTAATATTAAGCAATATATTAAAACAAAGTTGGGAATGATAGGTTTATCTTAGCTGAGATATCAATATATATCGCCAAACAATAAGGGTGAAAACATTGTATCTGTTAAATTTGCAAATGCTAAATAGAAAAAAGGAATCCTTTTGCACCAAGAATTAGGGTTTTGTATTTTCGAGAAAACTAGCATGGAGATACTCTCTCATCCTCATCATGTCTCTAATGATTTTCATTGGAACAAAAATGATAAAGCTTCGTCAATAAGTTATCATGGATGGGCAATTTGATATCTAGAGGAGAACAATTGGTCCTAGAGATTTCGTCGAAAAAAGAAAGGGTCCTAGAGAGCTATGTGGTCTTTTAGGTCTCTAGGGGATTGGACCACCTGTGCCTCGATTATTGTTCTATTCCCTTGTCAAATATTTTGTAAGCATTGTTTGTTTTCTGAAGTTGTCATTGATTCAGCATCACACATGTCGAAAACTATTTTCTTGAGCATGTGACCTAAGCATTGCATGTTCTTTATGTAATTATATCTATTTGTCTTCATTGATCACCTAAGTTATTCCACTGCTATAGATTTGATTTGTACTCATTGTGCAAAAGCCAAATGGAAAAAGAATCTAGTCTCATTTGACCTAGTAAATATATAGGCGAACTTCAAGATGTGTTGCAACTCGTAAGAATAGTGTTAATGCGCTTACGTACATATTCAAAAAACAAATAAAAAATTTAATGTGTTATCTTTTGGTTTTTCCTGCTTGAAGAGAAGAGAGATCAATTTATGATGCATTAAAAATATTCAAAAAGTGGTTCATTGCTTGTTGTGAGGTCTGCAAAGGTTCAGTGGTATGCGGTCTTACCTCGCGTATGAAGAGGTTTACACAATAGTAGACTCTAAAGCACAACAAATCCACCTAGTCATATTGCATTCAATGTTCAAGCGAAAATCTTTTTTTTTTTTCCTACCACATGTCAAGGCTCATCGACACCAAACAGCAGTGAGCTTCAAGCAAAAACAAGCCCTGAAAGTTGTTGGATTTGGGTTTTGATATTTCTTGCGTTCGCATGATGTTATAATATTCCAAGACTTTATCTAAAAAGACCAGCTGAGATATGTATTTTAAATTTTTTATCTAAAATCTATCAAGTACATATCAATGTTGGAGTAAACACACGTCTATACAAATTTTCATATATTTTTTTTGTCAAAATTCTGGCATTTTCACCGGATAAAAGATACAAATTCATTCAAATTTAATTACAGATATTGTAAATACAATCATCAATACTATGTCGAGCTCAGAATTGATCTGAATAGGCTAATGTTGTATTATTCTCTATTCTATATAAATTATAGATTGAATTTATTTTAATATTATTTGTAATAATTAAAGATCTCAATCAAAAAAATAAAATCAGAAAGTATTATTTGAATTTTTTAATTTATATAAATATTCAAAATCTATCCTATGCCTAGTCAATATAAAATTATATATATATATATATTTGCATGGATCCATATATATGAAAAATGAGGGACGGCGTGCATAGACTGGTTCTTGAATGGGCTCTTGACCTGCCTGCTGGGACGAGGAGACCAAGAAACCATGCAGGCTATTAGATGCTCATCTGGGGTAGGCGATGTCCTTTTTATTGTATTTCTTTGCTCTTTGCTTTTTCTATCCCTTTTTTTCCTATGGTGCTGGCGTTGTTTGACATTACTTTGAGGTCTTCAAGTCCTGGTATCCGTCCTCCACCCCATTCTTTTTCTTCTCTTTTATTTCTTCTTCTTTTTTTTTTTATCTTCTCAATTCAACTCGTTTGAAATGTGACGAACGTTTGGCCACAGTGGAGATGAGTTGAGCAGAACAAACCGTCCACGATTCTTCCTTTACTAAAAAACAAACTCTCTCAAGTACAAAAAGAGTCTCCACTATTGAAATAATCGGCGGCCAGGACACCTGTAACAATGTCCACTGACATTATCTTTCTTACTGCCAATTCTTTCCTTCACCTCACAACAATAAACATTGCCACCACCCACGTTCACACATAATCCGGGATTGGGTAAGACCTGGCACAAGTTGTGCATGGTTGCTTTCTTAGGTTTTTCTAAGTGACATAGCACAAAGAGGACAAAGGGGTAGCTAAAATGTCAGTGACCAATAGGTAGAAATCTAAAGCGAGTCAAAATTTGGACCCAAACAATTCAAAGCATAGAGGTTTTAGGTACCCCAAAGTCCCCCAGATCAAGATGTCCAAAGTTAGGTATTGGTAAGGTAACAGGGCATTAAGTGTTGGCTACCTTAATTTTAAAATCTAGGATGGGGATACAGTATTTAAAGGGGAGGTTAAGGGTTGTTGAAGGAGATGGGGTTTGGCCATGGGTGGTGATTTCTTCTTTTCTAAGATGATCTGAACTGAAGTTTTGGGAGAGCTGGTGACCTAAAACATCAGACAAGCGCTGACGTGCGCACCTTCGTTTGCATTACAATGTTTGTTGGTTCTCAAAGGAAAAGACCAAAGTCTAATGGGAGAAATCATATTTCGCACCACACACTATATGCCAGCAGTGTACTACATGAACAAATCGAGACGAGATCTATAGGGCGGCGGTCCGAGAAGATTGCTTGATGCATGAGATTGGCATGGTGCACCGCTACGTGGTGCAAAGCATAACTTCTTGTTTAAAGGACATCAGGATTTTATTGGATGTTTGACTAGAATCAAACTTATAACACAAGAATTTCTACAGTTCCTTTTGGAGTTTATGTGCAATGTTTGGTCGCATGCTGTCTTAGCAGCCAAAAAAAAAAAAAAAGAAGAAGAAGAAGAAAAAACCGAGATTTCACAGACATGTTACCAAGACCAAAACTTACTGAGAAAGAATATTTGTGGTTTCTATTACCCTTAGTTTGCTGTGGTTCTAAGCATATCAATAGATAAGCTACAATGTCTGAACCAAAAGTACTGTAGCTCAAATTCATGCAGACAAAAGTAAACGTTGGTCTGCATGAAAAGAAAGTTGACATTTTAACTATTTTTTGTTAACCTAATCATTTCCTTTTATCTATTTCTACTTGGAAAACATGTGAAAGCCTTTTAGAAAACACCAAGTCCATACACATTCTTACATCCGGAGATGGATACTTGATTGCTGCTATTTAGAGATTGAATTTTTGGTGCTACAAAGAAGTTTTTCTTTCTCTGACTCCTAATTCTGGATGCTTTCTTGACCTTTCTCTTGTTTGATACGGTTTAGTCCTATGATTATTCCACCTAAATAATTTTTAAATCAGGAAATTAACCACTCTTTATTTTCTTCATCGGCTTTGTATGGAAGACAATTTGGAGTTGGAGCAACTGCGAGTGTGGCTCGGTGATGGTCCACTAGATACAACTTTGACAAATGCAGAAAGAAATATGGAGCAGAGGATTGTGCATGATCAATTATTTCCTTCAAAATAAAATTATTTATCTCCGACAGAAGAGAAGCTAAAGAAAAATTTGTTAAACTGCAAAAGATCAAAGTAGTGAATAATTAGACTTTTCCATTGGGCACGTACGTCGTGCCTACTACTTTTCTCATTGAAAAAGGACTGTCTTTAGTTAGAAAGAAAGCAAGAAAACAGTTCACCTGGGAACTTTATTTTTAGCATTCTTTTTTCCCTTCTTTCAAAAAAAAAAAAAAAAAAATCCTATGCCACCCATTGATGGTGTGTGCTAGATTAGTGCACGTTAAGTAGCCTCGGACAGAGTCAAAATGAGATATTCTTTTGCATTTACAGTAGAAAATAGAACTTATGCTGATAATATTTATATAATTTGGTCTTCGGATTAACACCCAAAGTCCAGCCCAAGCTATTCAATGAAAGCCTAATTGAGAGCCAATCTCCGAAGCCTAATTCCTTGAGCCCAATGACAGCTTCCTAAAATGATATAGACGGGTCATAAAAAGGAAATTAGTTAGCCTTTTATAATTAACTTTACATAACCTATCCCACCAACAAAAAAGCTTTATCTATGACTCTCTCCCATCTCCCCCTTTCTCTCTCCTTCCCCCAACCACAAAAAAGCAACGCTTTATCTAGTCATCCTTCTTGGTTAATGACAGATGAATGATAGATTTAAAGAGTAATATTACATAATTAAGAAAACAGAGGAAAATTAGTGTGGAGTCTCCATCAGCCATCCAATATCGATCAAACAGCGTCGGCATCATGTTAGTGCCACCATGTACCCTTGTTGCACCATCTCCACCTATAGAGTTGTGGGCCTGTGCCTAACGACCAACCAATCCTGATTGGACTGCTCCTGAATCAAATGGGTGCCTTTTGCTGATCATGGCCCTTTTCTTGTAGCCCCGGGGGAAAAAGTGTGGTGATATTTCCATCCACTAACTTCTCTCTCTCTCTCTCTCTGTATATATATATATATATATATATATATATGGCAGCATTTGTTGAAATGTAAACATTAAAACAGGGTAGAATGTTTTATATCAAAGTTATATAAAGTCTTATGGATGGGCCTTTTCGTGTGTCCCTGTGTAATAGGGTTTGGTAAGGAGAATCTAGAGTGTAGTCCTGACTATTGGTAAAACAGCTCTTATCAGCAATATGAACCCCCCCATCTTTATATAAATACTTGCTAACTCTTCCTTTGAAACTAGTAGCTAGGGAAGTTGTAGACAAGAAATTGCAAGAGAGAGAGGGAGAGAGAGATAGAGATGGGTCGAGGGAGAGCACCGTGCTGTGAGAAAGTTGGGCTGAACAAGGGCTCATGGACGCCGGAGGAGGACATGAGACTCATGGCCTACATTCAGAAGTATGGTCATGGGAATTGGCGTGCTCTTCCCAAACGAGCAGGTGTCTCTTCTTCTCCATTTCTATTGATTTCAACATTGATCTTGTATGGCAACAATAAGGATGCAAGCCTAAACTTTGGTTAATTCTTAAAAAAAATGAACAGAAGTTTACAGACAATAGAACAGTAACATGAGATGAACTGACACTAGTCTTTGTTCTGAGTTTTGACAGGCTTGCTGCGATGCGGAAAGAGTTGCCGTCTCAGGTGGATGAACTACCTTCGGCCTGACATCAAGCGAGGAAACTTCAGCAAGGAAGAAGAGGAATCCATAATTAAGCTCCATGGCTTGCTTGGAAACAAGTATGATGTTAAGCTTAACCCAATTAGTATGCTTTATGTTCAAGTAACCAAGCACCACTTGCTTTCCGAAGAGTAGTTTTGATTTAGGCCTGTCATTTTGCTTTTGAAGGTCTGACTTGATCCAATGTTGCTTTTAGATGGTCGAAAATAGCGTCTTGTCTGCCGGGAAGAACCGACAATGAGATCAAGAATGTGTGGAACACACACTTGAAGAAGAGGCTCCTGTCCAAAGATCGAAGCCAGAAGACCGACAACCTCGAAGAGATGCCAAGCTTGTCTTCCTCCTCCACCACCTCCCACTCATGCTCCGATCAAGTCGAAGGCAAGAGCGACAGCGAGCACAACAATCCAAGTGTAGACTCCATGAATCCCTCGGAGGATAAGATTGAGATTCCCATTGAGCCCAGCATGGACATGTGGGTCATGCTAGAGGATGCTCTCCCGAGCTCGCCTCGAAAAACCGACACTGAGGACAAGAATATATTGGAGACGCAGCTAGAGCAAAATTCTTTTTCAGATTCCTTAGCAACCAATGTCAGTAGCAGCAGAGGAGGACAAGGACAAGCGCTCAACGACATTTACCCGAGGGAGGCTGAGAAAGATCCATTGGAGGTGCCTGATGTACCCATCGAACCGGAGATCTGGGACATGATCCAGGACGGCGATGCCGGATTGTTTAGTCCACAAGTGGGGGCCATGGAGGAGCTTGGATTTCATGGGAATCCACAAAGTTTAGATGAGGATCCAAGCAGAGGCGAAGGGAGCAGAATTTGGGTGGAATACTTGGAGAAGGAGCTTGGCTTGTGGGGAGCGAGTGATGACAACCAGGAGTGCCTCATGGGTCCCTGGGCCGAGATGGAGGGAGATCCTGTGTCCCGTTATTTTCAAAAGGGGCCCTCTTCCCCCTCTCCTTTAGATCTCCATGACTTGAAGGTGTCCTAATACATTGTTATGGGTCCAAAGGTAGGTTAGATCTCACACAAAGGTGTATATTTAGGAGGCCGTGGGTGTTGGACACATTCCTAACCTTTCATTAAAGAGTCAAAGTTGTAGGTGCTTAAATTAGTACTTAATACTATGAGGATGTGACTCATGTTCCATGTCCTACTTGTCATGCTTCTTCTTTTATCACCATGCCGTCAGTTTTGAATCATTGCTCTTTTTCTTTTCCTTTTCCACACAGGAGAACGACAACAGTATGTGTGCATATTGAAGTATAGATACTAAGAAAATGCGTTCCATAAAAATAATTGAATCAGCATCATGAACTAAATAATTCCATGCTCACTATCTATTTAAAATATTAATTGCTATGGTTTCATGATGACCAAAAACAAGATCATCTTGGATTAGCTATTGTAAATATGAGTGTCATAAACTAACTTTCAGAGTACGGCTTCAAAGAAAATGAAGTCTGGCCTCCCAAGTCATGAACAAACCTGCTTCGCTGTAATTGATACTTGAAACCTTCATGCATCACTAACTTTGTTTCTTTCTTTTCTGATGGAAATTGGAGGGAGGAAGCCTTCCCCCAGATTTATTGCTTTTTTTTTTTTTTTTTTGCTTGATAATTTTGTGTAAACAGTAATTAATCTAAGGCTTTACAATGTGTCGAACCCATAACCATGATCATGAATGTCTAAATAATGCACACCTAATTTGGAACTCCATGCGTGTTGCCTGGAATCTATAGTCGGTGAAAATTCTTTTTTCCCATTGGCATGGAAGCCAACATAATTTGGAATCTACGTGAAGCACAAAAAACTCACAGGAGGATACGTGCATCAATTAAAGAATCTACGAGAAAATAAAATAAAATAAAGAGGTAGCAATGGTAGCAAAAAACAATCTGCCAAGTTCCACCCCACCTCGTGTGCAAGTTGAAAAGATTCCGAGCAGTCCAAGTGAAGTGTTCTTTGGAGTCATTTGTTCCCAGCCTTACGGCAGTTGGTCTTGGGCTGCACCAAAGCAGGACAATCGTGAGGCACTTTTTTTTTTTTTCCCAGTTTGTTCTTTTTGAATATAAAGAGAACGTTATGCATGGTGAAGCACAGAACTGAGTAGGTCTGAACCTTGGTTTAGCATGTCCAACAATGGACTGGTTGAATAAATTTAGCTTTCATTTTGTTCACCATATTGTTTGCAGAGAATGCCATGTTTGAAAGATTTGAATCTCAATAGCGAAGATTTCGACATAAACATTTATATCAAAGTGATGGTGTTGGATAAGATGAACATTTTGGGAAATCTTGGAACACTGGGGATCATATGCTGTTTGCCTGAAGAACGAGCCAAGCTAATGTTCCCTTGAAGTACAGTATAGCAAGCCTAAGCTAAAAGGGCGAAGGATTATTTGAGGGAAAGGAGAGTGGTACATTTGAAGCCTGAAAATCTTGCAATCCTCTGTTTCTTCAAGGATTTGGTTTAATGATGCAACGTTGCGTAGTGTGGATTTTTATTATGTGATGTATTAACTATTTTGAACCGGTTCCCTTCTGGAAGATCAATTTTTTCTAGACCGAGGTCCCTTTTTTTTTTTTTGGTAAATGTTGTGCAATGCTTCCATCGTTATTTTACTAGAAGAAATTCTAACATAAAACTAAGACTATTAGGGTTTGGCTTAGTGGTCATATCTGTCTACCTAGCAACTAAATATTAATCAATTTGAATACTTGCAGCACCAGAAGGTTTCCTATCTTTTTCTCTCATAAAAAAGATAATTCCAAAAAATAGGCTCTTTTTATTATCATTATTTATCATTATAAAAGAAACAACGATCATTTTATATGTTTTGCCTAAACTATTATTCATTAAATAAAAATTACTTTTACTAACATGCAATCCAGCATCGAGAATTTAATTTGGAAATACTGTTTTATTCCAATGAACAATATAGAAAAATAAATATATCCTGCTATAAAATATCCATAATTGATGAACAATGCAAAAAATAGGGTCATTTTATTGTGCTCGCGCCTGCTCATGCACGGGGGGCAAGGGCATGGCAAGAACCTCAAAATTGTCACAAAAGTCATTATAGCATCCAAGACTGACCTCGTAAACCTGTGGGAGAACCACACCTCTCTCTCTCTCTCTTTCTCATTGTGTGAAAGCTTCTTCAAAAACAATCTTCTATGAAATCTTAGTTTTCACCTTCCATGGATTTTGTTCGCAAGCATGGTCGTCACTTTACTCCATTAATCCACATATCAATCTATTTACATAGGCATGATTCAGGTTTCTTATCTTTTGAAAATGAGTAAAATCTTTGTGATTGCCGTATTAGATCTTTTTCAAATAGCACAAATCCACTCCTCGCTCACAACACTGGCATGCTATAGGTGGGCTGCTACATAGAGCCTGTACATGACCCTCCAATACTATACTGATTCCCGATTATCACAGGGAAGTATTGATGTCGTAACGATCTTTGCATTGGCTTACAATTGTGTTAAGGATATGAATCATGGTTCTGAAGTAGGATATCAAAATAAATCACTAGTATTGAGACAGGATCAATGTCTTCAAAGAGGAAACAGCATACTTGAAGAATAGGCCAAGCTAATGCCATCAGAGGCTACTCTTTTCTTCGAAGAATGAAGCATTGATTGGGAATGTAAACATCTTGCAATTTATTGATTTCTTTCAAGGATTCTCGCTTTTGGAAACATGTGTGTGATGCATCATGCCAATGTTGGAACTCCTGTAAATAACTCCGTCGGAGATTGCATGCAATGCAGAGGAACCTATCAACTAAAGGTTGCAACCTCTTTTGGGTATATGACATGTGTTGGGTATAAAATAATCCCTGCTGAAGTTCATAAGAGGCCAATTTTTTCAGCTTCTGACTTCCGACTTTGTGCGGCATCTTTCTGAACTCTCCCAACCATCCGAGCTTCCACGGTACCATCCGGACTCTTCCAGCAGTCAACCTTCCACAGTGTCCTCCAAATTTCTCTAACGGACGAACTCCTATCGTACCCTTCGGACTTCTCCAATAATGAGCTCCTTCAGTCGTCTATCGGACTGCTCCAAATACTCTCTGGACTTCACTATCAGTCAATTTTCTACAGTGATCGACTACTCTCCGAATCTCTTCCAGACTTCCTGTCACGATCGACTTTACTCCGAGCTTCTTCCGAACTTCGTCAATGTCCGGGCTTCTCCAGCAGCAGAACTTCTACAGTAACCAGACTCCATCTAAATTTTTACAGTGGTCGACCGCCTTCCGAATTTCATCCGAACTTCTACAGTAAGCGAATTCCGTCCGAACTTCTATTGCAAGCAGACTTCAACCGAGCTTCTACAATAAGCGGTCTCCATCCGGACTTCCACGGCAACCGGTCTCCATCCGAGCTTTTATAGTAAGCGGCCTCCTTCCGGACTTCTGCAAGAACCAGACTCCGTCTGAACTTCTACAGCGGATGAATTCCAGACGATCTTCTACAATGGACGAGCTCCAGCAGCGGATTTTTACAGTGACCGACTGTTTCCGGTGTCTTCCGTACCTCTCCAGCCATCAACCTTCAACAGCGCCAACCGGACTTCAACAGTGCCAATCAGATCCCTCCAACGGATAAATTCCCTCCGGACCCCTCCAACGGTCGACCTTTCACAGTGTCCTCCAGACTCCTCCAACGGACGAACTTCCACAACGCCTTCCGGACTCTTCTATCGGTCAACCTTCTATAGTGCCTTCCGAATTCTGCTATCGGTCGACCTTCTGTCGGATTCCTCGTGCAACCGGACCTCTCCAGCGGACAGTCTTCAGACAAGCTTCTACATCAGATAAATTCCAGACGGACTTCTCTAGCAATAAGACTCCAGCCGGATTTCTCCAACAGAAAGTTTCCGTCCGAGCTTCTACAGTAGATGACTTCCGTCTGCAGCATCAATGCCTAAGGCACCCAACAACAGTTAACCCGTCAGCAACCTCGAAAACATCCGAGCTTCTCTTAGATTGCTGAGACAGAGAGCTATTCCGCTCCACCAGACGTCCCAACCGAGCTTCAGCCGTCCAGCCCGAACTCCCCGGCAAGTCGCGACAACGGACACAACTCCACTCTCTGTAACAAACTCCACGTGGCCCCACCACTCTCCAGCAAGTCGCGACAACAGACACCACTACTCTCCGTAATAAACTCCATATGGCCCCGAATGGCCCACTACCAGACAGTTACGGACGTCGCTGTCAATCGGTTACGCTCTCCCATCTATAAAAGAGACCCCCCAGATACGTTCTCCTCTAAGCTTTAAGCACTATCTCTAAACTCTGCTAAAATTCCATTCGAGTGTTCTATTTCTGTTGAAGCAGAGTACTGACTTGAGCGTCGAAGGATCTTGCCGGAGCATCCCCAACTCCGATTTAGACTTTTCTTGCAGGTCCCGGCGGCGGCCGTGATCCCCTCGACTCCAACTTCTCCGGTATTGATAGAATTCTGCACCAATAACATGGATAGTCTTTCATTATTCATATGGATTGATTGATGATGCTCTCGGATCATTGTCATTTAGAAAACAAAAACAATATGAAATATCATCTTCTACTATTTATATGAAACCTTCAAATGTACTTGTTCCATCTCCTAATACCCTTCATTTGACATGGGCCTGAGTCAGCTTTCCAATACTGCTGACAAAAATAGATACCTTCCTCTGTATCTAAGCCCCTTTCCACAAGCTAAATGAAGCCTCTAGCAAAACTCTATAACTTTTCCATTGTTAAATTTCAATCACAGGACAAAATTTCCGCACATCAAGGAATTAGGTTGCCACTTGGACTCCTGGCCTGCCCGTCCAGACATGAGTTTACACCTACATTGCATATAACTGTACATATTCACCATCTTTTCTCACTTAGATCACTGATGCTTGTATGGGAGAGACGTTGGTGCATCGGTGGTAAAGTACTATGGCAAGGGAAAAGGTGAGAGTAAATAATATACAGCAATATAAAATTATTGTCAATCATGTGGTAGAGGGAGTTAGAACAAGCGGTAGCCACTTGTTGGCTCAAGTTAGAACAACAACATACAAAATCTTTGACCTATAGCTTAACCAAACTTAATACCCTTCAACCAATACCCGACCATGAGTCAGAACATATGATACGGTATAACCTAACACGATATATCCTTCAACCTAACCTAACTCTCCATGACTTGCTTCCCAAGTTGATTGAAACGGCTATATTGACCAAAAAGAAAGTCCAACCACTCAAAATTTGTCGTCTAAGGTCATGGCTCAATTTAATTTGACCGTCTGTCCTCATGATCCAAGTCTGGTTAAGCTTTAACCCATGCCCAACTTGACCTTAAAAAAATAGTAGATAGGGTTAGAAATGCGTAGGTCCGGCCAATTTCTTGTTTCTTTTTCTGTCCTTTTTAGGTGAAACGGAGGAAATTAGAGAACGCTTCCCCAAAATTTATTAGAAAAAGATACGAGGAAGTGATCGATTTTGAATTTAAATATTTTATGCTTCTGCATTTCGAATTACTCGCTCTTTCCTCTAAGCTTAGCTGTAGAGAGGGGCATACATGCAGAAGGATACATTAGATGCCAAAAACGCGGCCAGGGCGGAGGACAAAATTTTCAACGTGGAAATTTTTTTTTGCACCGCGGGCAGTATAAAAAATATAATATAAAATATATTATTTTATATGATTGATCTACATAATTATTATTTTTTAATATATATAAAATATTTATAATTTTATTTTTTTATTTAAAAATTTTGAATGATATCTTTATTTTTTGAAAAAATTTATGATATTTTATCCATATTTTGACAATCTACGTGCATGAAGTCATAATCTTGATACAGGATGTCATAATATGTCATAGAATATCATAATTTTTTTTTAAAGAATAGGAGTATTTTCGTCATTCAAAATTTTTAAACGAAAAGCAGAACTATGGACATTAAATGCATATTGAAAAGTGATTGGACAAAAATACCTCTTATGACATCCTGGTCCATATTATCACATCCTGGATCATGACATCCTACATGCAGGAAAACATAATTTGATGCAGAATTTATAATTGCTACACAATGTTATAATTTTCTCGATCAAATTATAACATCTTGCATGTAAAAAATCATAATACCACAAGATGTTATAATTTTTAAATAAAAAAATAAAAATATAATATTAAATATACATTGTAAAGTGATGACTATGTACATCAATCATATAAAGCGATACATTTTATATCAAATTTTCTACGTCACCTATGGTGCACAAAAAAAATTTATTTTCAACGCACTCAACACGCCGTGTCACCATTCGATGTTAGCCCACGGGCCGGCCCTCTACATAAAAACGTCAAATAACCAACCCTATGCTGCCAGCTAATCCACGGACCAAGAGAGCGCCGGCCGCTGTCGCTGGCTCTTCGCCGATATTATGATAGTTATTACAAATAATATAATATGATGATAGTTATATTATTCCATTATTATTAATAGAACATGTGATGATATATCAAAGATATTATTTATCATAATATAATATAATAATACTAGAACAATTTTTTATTAGTAGTACTATGTGATATATTGTATTGTAATTATAATATTTATTGTTATATTATAATGTTTATATAATATAAACCATAATGTACAATTAAAATCTGGGGTAAAGTCTAAAGGGATGAAATTGGCATAAAGATTGAGCATAAGGCAATTCCAAGATGGCATAAGATACTCTATGCCTAAAAAATGGGTACAAGATGGTTTGACTTGATATAGCCTATTTCTGATTTATGCCTATTTTCTGGTATACTGGACCCTATTCTACGTCTTGCATTCCTACCAAACACAATGAAAGATTTTACTGTCCCCACAAATTGGCACCCTCAAGAGAGCTATTGTAATTTAATTGGGCATTAGGTGTATTTTTGCAATTTACTTTTGTTTCGTGCACCTAAATACTCAGTTGTAATACCAGAATACTGCTATCAATATCTAAGGAAGTGTTAATTAAGAAATGGATATTTAAATATAATTTAAGAAAGGTTGCTTCCAGCAAAGGGGGAGAAAGGCTTCTCAAGTTAACTTATGATTTCTATCTTCGACAAGAAATTTTGTCAGCACTGTTGGTTTCAATATCCTTCAGTGGTGTATGCTTTAACTCACGGAGGCCTTGTTTAGAGTTTGAAACACAGTATCCTTCAGTCTTAATCAGCCTTAGATGCTCATCAATAAAACAAATGCAAAATATTGGCCTTTATTATTTTGGCTGAATCAAGATATTATATGATGGCTAATTCGTTATAATGCAATTGGGAACAATTTTAATTTTACAGGGGGTGTTCTAACAATTATAAAATGAATCAGACTTAATTATAAAATGAATCCCCACTAGAATAATTTATCTAGCTGCCATTTCAATACCAGAGACACAAACATGGTCAGTAATATGTAGTTCTTTTCAAACAGCCTTTAACAAGTATCGTTATTAGACTCAGTGAGGACACTGATTCAGCTAGGGATACAGTGCAGTGGCTCGCTGATTTAATTATTACATCAACAATTAACCCAGATATATTTTCCAAAAATAAAACAATAGATAATAATATTAATAATAATTAATAAATAAGAGGCATTGTGTAAAAAATATAAAAATTATCAAATCAATATTAAATAAAAAAATATGAAAGTTTCTATTTTTTCTTATTCTCTCAAGCTTTGTATATATATTTTTTTTTACATTCCGCATTCTGATTCTGCATGTAAGCTAATCACTACGAATGGTGCATGCATTCTGCATCATCTGCAGTGCATAAAGAATTTATATTTTCTAAAAAAATTTGGGATCCATTAGATTGAGATCTCTAGCACCTGCCATGGTCTCAAAGCTGCAGCAGGGTAGGAAACTAGTTTTGGTTGGAACAACTTTATCTGATTTTTATTATCTGAATTTGATTTAAGAATCTCATTTATTTCTTTCAATAGGTTGGAGGCGATTATAGGAATCAGGCTGGAGGGGAGGCAGGAGCGGAGGAGGTCTGAGAGAGGGGAAGGGGTTGGACTCGCGGACGCCACATAAATCTTTTACCCTTTATCCTCATCATTGTATATTTAAGACTCATAAAACAATCTGCTATTAAAAGAAATAATTTAGATAGATGGAAGTGAAAATATTATTTTATTCATGTATGATTTTGGTGCCATAAAATAGGGAAATTAACTGGGGATGCCTATCATGCACTCATGATAAATTCATCGAATCCAGAAATTCGATTCGTGTACAGTAATAAATTTTGTGAGTTGATCAATCAATTCATAATGTACGGCAAGAGGACGGTTTATGAGGATTGCGAAGAAAAGTTTATGATTTTTTGAGAAAAAAATAATTATTTAAAAATATTAAATTTTTTAAAAATTTTTATTTTTATCTTAAATTTTAATTTATTATAATCAGGCTATCAAATTTTAAAAATATTTTTTTTTTCTGACTGATATTTTTATCTAATGATTATGACAGAAATGATCATGTGTTATTATGTGATATATAATAAAAATTGATGAGACATATTAATGTGATATGAAAGAGCTAATATGAAATTATTATAATTTTTTTATTTTTTTATTTTTAAATTTTTATTTTTTATTTTATCTTTCTTTCTTTGTCACTGTCTCTTCAAAATTCCATCATCTCTTACACCATCATTATTTTCTCCATCTTTATTATTATCAACTCCAAAATCTCTATCATGACCACCATCATTATCAAGATTATCTCCGCCACTACTACCAAATCTATCGCTACGATCTCATGACCCTTAAAAAATAAATAATTTTCATGGAGAGTATATTTTATGGATAACAAATCTCTTTTACATAATAGTCCATCGAAGTTATGAAATTTCTTTAATCATATTAAGCTCATGTGTTTGTCTCCTCCTTAAATATTTAGAACTAGAAGTATAAATAATGGGGGTTTTGGAGAAGATAGTAATAGAGGGAAATGGAGAAAAATGAAAAGTTTTAATTAAAAAAGAAAAAAAAAAGAGTTTAAACTTTAACTAGAAATTAGGAAATAGGAAGAGTTTAAAATTCTACATCAACTTATACTATATATCATGTAATAGTACGTAGTCATTTTTGTAATAATTTTTAGAGAGAGATAGTAGTCAAGGTTCATAAAAAAAATTATAATATTTTAAAATTTTGATGAATAAATTATAATAAATCAAAGTTTAGGATAAAAATAAAAACTTTAAAATTTTAAAAATAATTGGTAAAAAAAATGAAACTGCAACAAATAAAGTGAAAAAAAAAAAAAATTTCTTGAAAGAGAAAGAGAGTTGGTGGATAAAAAGAATTCTCGATCACGAAACTTGTTATTAAACAAAAAAATTGCCTTTGAAGAAAAAAAAGAAATAAAATATTAATAGAATGTAGGATCTCTGATTTCACAAAAAGATGATTCGGTAAACCGTCGTTATCAAAAAATATATTAAAGCTAATAGGTGGAGTCAAAACAAGAAAGTTACTATTGTCGTAAGTAAAATGATCACAAGGGCATTTCCTAACAAAGATAAATAGCATATAGATTAAGAATCAATAAATTAGATCAATATTGACCGGCATCCTTACAAAATTTTGCTAATAATGTGTTGCTTATAAAAGAAATCCGTTAAGATACTCAAGCTCCATAATTGTCTTTAATATTTAAAATTGTCTCCGGATTGATTGAAGTATAGTTTCTTCACCCACTACTCTTGCATATTAAACATTCCTTAAACTCTTATTACCAAAAAAAAAAATCCTTAAACTCCTTGGATTAGCTACTTATTATAGAGAAGAAAATCAGTCGGTGGATAGATTAGTTAAATTGATAGTTAATATAGATTTTTTCTTCTACTTTTATTGTTTTTTGAAATAATGAAATAAGGATTCTGGTTTCAACTGATATATGGCTAGAATTTTGTACTCTCAATTTTATTTTTGTTTTATTAGGATACATATTCCCCACTTTTTTTTGTGTGTGTGTATATATATATATATATGAAATTTGTTATAATATTTTTTTATAATATTTTATTATAAAAATATTATAAAATTATACATAATGATTTTATTATTTAATTTTTTATAATTTATATATAAATATATATATTTTTTTCCTTCTTTCTTCTCTGCAGCTCTTTTGCTACACTCCCACCCTCCCCCATCTAACGCTCGTGTGTCGTCCGCCCCCGGTGTGCCTACAGATCCTTCGCCCACGGTCCACAGCTTCACCTGACACCCATGGCTTGTCTGCCACCACACCTTGTCGCCACACCCCCCTAGCCACCTACGGGTCGTCTGCCCCCTGCCTATCTGTGGTCATGCCCCACGGCAATCTGCGAGTTATTCGCCCCCCCACCACCTGCGATCACCCCCTGCACCCCCCTCCTTGCAGTCACCTCCTCCTCACGACCACCCGCGGGTCGTCCGCACCCTTGCCTGTCCCCCACCCTCACCCACAGGCCACCCGCACCCAATCTCCCATGGGTCATCATCCACCCCTCTGCCTACCCGTGATCACCTCCAGCGGCCACCCATGGGTCATCCACACCTCCTCCCCCCGCACCCTTGGTCCACGCCGCTCCTTGCCATCAATGGCTCTTTCATCCCCTCATATGCCTATGGGTCCTACACCTACGGTCACTCCTCCACCTCCATCCACAACTCCTCTATTTTCGTTGGCCGGTGAAATTTTTTTTAAAAAAAATTAATTTAATTATAAAAATTATTATCAATTAAATATTAAAATATTTTTAAAATATTTATTGTACTAATAATATATATTTTAATTTTTAAAATATTTACTATATTAGTAATAATCATAAATATATGAACAGAAATGATCATAGGACTGAAATATTCTTTAAAAAAATTAAAATATTTTTTAAAATATTATAATAAAATTATATATATATATATATAATTTTAATTAAAAAAATAAAATCAATTTTTTAAATTTAAATTTATAAACAATTAAACATTCAAAAATAAAATATTTTCGTAGGATTTGTTAGGGCTCTCCCAAACAGTGGAGCCCACCAAAAATTGGCGTATGCTGCTTCAAGTGGCGGGCACACGGTATTCTTTAGTAAAAGGCGAAAGAATAGTTCGCTCTGTGCCCGCCACGCAGCTGCGTGGTCGTAACGGAGCGCAGGCCACTCGCTATAACATCCTGCAGCCTTTGCAGTCTTGCGTTGCTACCGATGTGGGACTAAATCTTAAGATAATAGAGGACTTAGTTTAAGCACCGACGGACGGTTGATATTATTCTATAAGCAGTGAAAACCAGTTCGAGAAGCCCCTTTAATATAGCAGTGGAGGCCACTGATCAGTGGACCCGAGGACCATGTTCTAGCGACATCAAACCACCTAACACAAATCAACATAGACCGTATCAAATCCAAATGAACCGCTAAGTTCACGCTTTCGCCATGTCATACAAACGTTTTTTTTCTGTTGCTAGTTTCTGGTCCAGGAAAACACAAGTCACCAAAAAAAGTTTGTTCCCATATTTAAGAAATCACTAGAGGGCCCGTCTTAAGGATGCATTACTCAACATATCCATTGAATCTTGATAAGTTGATCAAAATACCCTATCAGATAGAATTTAGATGGTATTTGGTTCGTAACCGAAATCAAAATAGAAATAAAAATCAGAATGATTTCAAATCGAAATTAGAATGATCAAATCTTTCGACACATTTGATTCGTGATCGAAATTGAAATTAAAATTAAAATAAAAATTTGAATCCATAGAAGAAAATAGAAATTGAGTTCTATATAAATTGAGCCATTCCCATTTTACTCTGAAATCAAAATCAGAATGACCCCTCTCAATCAAATGATTGGAATGAAAATCATCCATTCCGATTTCGATTCCAGACCTCCACTTCCCCAACCAAACACTCTCTTAGTTCACACACAGATCGGCACATTGGATACATCTCTTTGAACCACGAACAAGATAAGCATATTAGTTTTTGGATCAGTTTGCATTAAGTTCACCTTATAAAACGACACAAGGTTTTCTCGTGAGAAATGGTTTTATGCAATTCATTTGATTCTGGGTTCTTAATGCATCCAGCTGAGAATCCGGTGCTCCTTATCTATCCATTTATTTCTCTACCTGATTTTCCAATGTCAGTTGCTACTCTTCTAGCATAAGCTTTGAACAGATATCAATAGTGAAAATATTGTAGGACTGTCTGATGTTAGTGAATTTCAATCATTTGGCATTTAGCATTACAACATAAACGATGCATGAACACGGCATCCATTGCATCTAATACAAACTTGATATGCCAATAAAAACTTGCCTCCATAATATCGATAAAGGAGAAATAAGAGTTTTGCCTCACTTCAAGCTCCAGCACATCATCATGTTCAGAGTAGGGATTCACTGGAAACCTGTAGCTAAAACGTAGACGGGCCTAAAAGAAAGTGCAAGACGAGGTAGAAATTTGAAGCATTAATTCAAAGTCAAGCACATAAAGCAAAGAGGAATCAACTGAGTACCTCATAATAGGAACATCGTACCATCAACCAAAAGCAACAAAATACTTAAATATATCGTACCATTTGAGACTTTTTTAATCATCACCAAGAAAGCTAGACAACTAAATCATGAAGTGTATATTACGAAATGAGAGTTTTACTTGCTGATTTCAAAAAGCTACATACAATAATGGCATGGGGCTTCTCCCAGGTGTCATAAGTCATAACCCACTACTTTGCAATGTGGGTTCAAATCTTGGGTGGCACATTCCAGATTAGGTACTTATTGTGCATCTCTCTCTCTTTCTCTCTCATGCACAAAATCATGTTGAAAACAATCTGCTACCATATAATGCAACATTATAGTCGTCATATAAAAAGTGGTTGCAGATGACAATGCTATCCTGGTATAACACCAGTACACTGAAGAGCTGTGGTTATTTCTCATGACACTTCCAAGATGAATCAAAATTGAACAGTTCATGATATGATCATATGCATGTTAAGGCAACTATACATGGAGCTGACTCCATCAGTATTCAATATCGACAGATCCCATATAATTAGCTCCATGACAACAAAACATGCTAAAGAAAGCAGGATTGTAGGCCTCAAGCTGGACTGATGCATGAATGATGAGAATGCAACAAAATCATACTCCAAATAACTTTCATGACAGCTGATCCAGCAAAGGGCTCCCTTCTTTTGCAAGAACAAACAAGCCCCCGTCCCCTCTTGAAATTCTAAAATCTTGATCAAGGTAAGTTGTTAGAAGCCAGGACTGAGCACTGTTTCCAGGAACTGGGACTTTAAGAGGTGGCTGGCCAGAGATAGCACGTGTAATGTTTGCAATGGCTTCTTGTATGGGGTTCAATGCCTGTTGAACAGGTTTCAGGTCAATGGACTGCCCAAAAATATTTACTTTTTCTGGTAGATCCACAGTTGATGATATCTCCGGAGGTTGAAAAGTTCCTTCCTTGAACTGGACCTGTCAAAAGATAAGAGACTTTCAGGTAAAGATTCTTAGGTATACCTGAACCAAGCGATGACCAGAAATGTGTACAAGAGCCAAGCATGATGTTAAATAAGGAAAAGACGAGGAGAATTTGAAGACCAAATAGTCAGAGTAAACAATATTCACTGGGCTAGCAATATGTACACCATAAGCTCTTAAAAGCAAAATTTTCACATTCATGCAATTCCATAGACACTGCTGACTCGTGTCAGTTTGTGCATACATGTTAAAAAAGTATTCGGGTACAAATCTGAAAGAAATTTTTGACTAATACAGGTATAAAATCACCATAGATCTGTATATATTGAATAAAATAGCACCCTTTTTTACTGCAAGCATACACAGCACTGTTTGTCAACTAAATTGATTCCTTCATTGCATAGCTAGCTGAAAAGCAAAAGGTCGGTACAGGTTACTATTATAAAACTGATCACATATATGGGCAAAAACAATGGTTTGGCATTTTGAAATTTATAAAAATGTACTTACAATCATTCTTATCAATAAAGAGTATGATAGCAATGAAGTATGTTATTTTGCAGTATTGTGCAAAAGGGCCAGGTACGCCCAGGTCCGAGGTCCCATGTTTGCCCAGTGCTAAAACCACCAAGACCATGCCTGAGCCACATTTGAAACCAGCAGAGATATTCCAGGTCTAAACTGCATTGGAGTAAAGCTGATCATAGGCCGAGCTTAGACACAGAAAATGTCAGATTGTAAATAGGCCTGGCCCGAAGCCTGACTAATGAATATCCAAGGCCCAGCCCATGATCAGCTCTAAATTGAAGCTAAGACCACCAGTACCACACCAGATCCCATTTGAAACCAGCACAAACATTCCAAATGCAGTTCAGCCAAAGTTTATACAATTTGCCACACCAGGCCAAACTAAGAAGCAGGGCTAACTAGATTTTCTCGAGTCCTCAGCCCAAACCTGGCTTGAACTTTATCCCAGCTTGAGCTTCTTAGGCCCTGGTCTGGTGCAAGGTCATACCTTACCAAGCCTGAGAAAAGCTAGAGCCCAAATTTTTCCAGATCAAGTCTCCAGGCCTATAGTGTCAGGCCAAAAATTGCCAACCATAAGAAACAAAAGGTGGATAATTTACATCCTCTCTGGTTAGGTTCCATATGTTTCTTCTTTTTCTCTTTTCCATTATTTTCAAATTAATGGCACAAATATGTGAATGGGATATTAGCACGCATTTTTACTAAGAAAATTGCTAGTGATCGTAATTTACATCCTTGCTGTCCTCTTTATGTTTGCTTCCCACATAATGAATACTAAATAGGTAAAAAAATATATATATTATCAAAGTTTTTGGATAGAAAGCTTGAACACAAGCAACATCATTGATTAAGAATGCAATTAAGATGAACATAATCCCTCATATCAAACCTTGCCATACACCATGTTTGTCTCAACTCTTTTCAGATCTGAGACTCTTGCTTTCATGAACTTAAACAGCAGCCCATAAGGTCAGTCCATCCAGTTGCCAGACAACCTTCTAGGGTAAAATTCTATCTTGCCTAAAGCTAACTTGGCCATGGCACCCATTTTTGAAGGTTGGCATCTGGTTGATAACTACTAAGCTCTTTCACCTTCTCAACCAAAGTTGTGCACTACAGTTGATTATTTTTTGATGGTGAAAGGCTTGGATAGTGAGAATGATTATGCTGATGCTAACAAAAGTACCTCACCATGCATAATCCTATTATGTTTGCAAAAGCTCAATCACTTGTGTCGCTTTTCTAAATCTTACAGTTGTTCTTTAGCTAATTTAGTTAATGAAATCAGAAACAAAAGAAGTTCATTGCACAAGTCTCAAACTCTTATTTTGGTCAATCATCGGTTTTATACTTTTTTTGTTTTTGAAGTTCACATTCCTGGAACGCAGCAACAAACTATTTCATTTTAAATGCTGCATGTATCCTGAAAATGAGAAATATTTACATTTACATTTTCTATGAAACGAGAACAGTTTCCAGGTTTCACCAAATGAGACAGATAGGCATGAAGCATCCATCCAGTCTTGCATTGTCTCAGCTACCTATCCAGATAGATACCATAGCCTATATGTAGCCAAATTTACTCATAAAGAAAGCTTCAGAAATTTGAACCACATATGAACTGAGTAATAATCATGCAAAAGTCCTAATTACTAATCGCTTACACACCTATCCTACATTAGATTATAGTTGATAGAGGAACTAGCGTGGAAACAAATTATGTAGGTAAAGCAGTTATTTACTTGACTGTTGAGAATATCCACTCAAGACATGGACCAATTCTCCATTCTGCATTAGGGCTGTGTCTGTTATTGAGGAAAGACCAGCAATCACAGAAGCAATAAACCAGATAACTGATATTTGCTTAGCAGAGGCACAAGCACTTGGTGACAAATGAAAAATTCAAATTTCAAAGATCCACCTGAAAAGCCTTTCTGCATGAATATTAGTACAATGTTGGATACCTGTATCCTCGATGGGTTCAGCACTTCAAATGAAGCTGTTGCGCTAAAGGAGAAAGTGGCAAATGGGCTGGAGAGCGTTGTGGCATTCACTATGGTCATATTTTTACTGTCAATTGCCTGAGATATCTTCTTAATTTTCAGTAATGGTGTTGTCCCAACTGCTAAAAGAGGTAAAAGCTCAGAAAATGCTGTGTACCTGAACCAATTCAAAAGCCGTCCATAATCAGCTATGTGGAAAAGATAATGCCAGCTGACCCCTTAAATAGCAATAATGCACTAGAAAGTATTTAAGGTCAGGAAAGAAAAAAAAGGTCAAACATTTACCATAGGAGAGGCAGCCAATATGATACCTAGTTGTTCGTATTGAATAAAAATCAAGTGAAATATAAAACCGTGCATCTGAGTGTCTTATGACACTGCATGGCTTTCTGAGTTTCCTTGTTTTAACTCATCAGCCAATTATGGATAGATAATGGTGCTTAGCGCATTCCATCTTCCATTTGGGTTGAAAGAATGAAGAGAATATGTAGGCCTGGAAGACAGAACTAGTTCCACATAAGAGAACTCATCTCATAATGTTGAATTTGAAATTAAAAATTGTGTTTGGTCACCACAACATTTTTTTTAACTCAACAAAGAAATGAGCTTGCCTAAACCATTGGTATTATCAACAGCAGTACATTCCAACCACACTTGTCAAAACCTACGCTTGCACATGTACACCTGTGCATAACTTGCATTTGAACTTCATCATTGACTCAAAAAGGCACTTCTTTGAGACAGACGTGGTACATCCTAGGTGCATATGATGATGAAAACTAAAGACCGATCTTTGGCCTAAAATGTTTTGTGCCTAAAATCTTTTATCTGGCATCTATTTTATTTATTATCCTGGATCTGGAAGTCATCTTTTCTTCTACTTGGGCAGTACCTCCCAAGATTGATCTGTTTGGATCTTGGTCCATGATGGCCTTTTTATTGATTTTGACAATTGGATCTCTCTATGAATAGAAAAGGGGTGCTTTGAATCGGGAGTAACCACTTGTGATAGGACAAAGAGGGGAAGGACATAGGAAAGATGGAAACCTAAATTCACAGTGTTGTGGCACAGTACAGGGTGCATGGTCAACAAGGACTAATTTGAGACGGTTCAGACCAAGCCAACAAGAGTAAACTCAGTCAACTGGCATTCCCAGTATTCAAAGCTTTCTTTAGAACACAGAACATTTGGTAATTCTTAAGGGCATTTGGATGCCAGATCCTATTTTCTGGCAAAAGCTTATGCTCCGTTGGAAAAGACACCGATAAAGAAGCAATTGGTAAAGAAAATTTTAAGATCACTGAAAGTCCATTGAATCACAATCTGTAAAATCTAGGGATAAGATAAAACACCTTTTCAGTGGAATGGATTGTCCAGAAATAATGGGATAAGGACTCTCCGTTCTCCACCCACGATACCTGTAACCTCCTCTACATGGTCATTGTTCACCTAAGAATCCTTAAACACAAGGGCCTCGAGCACGTCTTACCACCAGATAAAATATTCAGCCATCCAGAAAGGCAATAAGAGATTTGGTGCTACACACGAAAGGATTAGGTGCACCATGTATTTCACACTTTACCATAAAATCATGGCAACTTTCTGAGGCATATCTCATGCAGCCTAGATGCAAGATCTGACACAAAGCAAGCTTCATGCTCAGCCTGTCCCAGTTTGGACTAGAATGAATAGGGAGGGCACATATGAAATGACATGGCACATTAGATGTGCACAAAAGGGGCTTTGTTTGAGGCAGGAAAAAATAATTTATGCACATAAACTCCATTATGTTGGTCAAATATGAGAATTTAGAATTTTAGATCATACATGGAAGCTAGAGCTATCTGTACAACTGACCATATATGTGAATGCATACAATAACACTTGAAACTTGAAAGTAAGCTCAAGTTTGTCGAACATCTCTAGGCAAGCTAATTTAGTTACCAATGGTAAAAGGATTAACTTGTGTGTGGTAGGGGGCTTCATTGGTGGAACTCATGCAAGCAGAACATCAAGATACTAACAAGTGAATCAGCCATAGCCAGCCTGCAGATTCCCCAGATTGAGTACAATAAACCCCTACACATGAAAACAAGCATATGACAAGTTCTTCCTTCTATTGTTTGGCTCAGTCATGTGATTGCTTATTTGGATTGCTGGATGCACCTGATACCTAGGGCTTGTTGTTTCTGTACAAATTCTAGTCTATAGATAGGAGTCTCGTAGGCATGCATACCATACACTAAAACTTGATTACTTGAGTTAAAAATCAAGCAGCCGATGCACTTCAAGCTGATGAGTTGCTAGAATGAGCAATTCTTTACTAATGGTTTAGGGCCAAAAACATGTGGCACACGCCGCATATGAGTTCCTGGTCTATCACCATGTTGCACACCTGAGGTAAATTAGTAACCCATCATCTCACAAGCCCTGTTTTCATATCTCTCAATATACCAAAGCCTAAATAAAAGGCCTACCATGATATCCTTGCTTTCTAGTGACTAGAAATTTCTAATTCTGAGCAATCTAGTTGACTTTCCAAAGCCCAAATATCCTACAAAGCATTTATTGTTTTTTCCTTGGACTCATTTCCTCACATTCTCTTGGTTCTTCAACCCAAAGTTAGCTAGTTTTAAGTAGAGCTAACCACATGATGGTAGGTGAGATATAGTTTTAAAGACCACATAAATACTTATGTATTTCAAGCCACCTACATGAAAACAAATTCCTAAAAACTAGATTTGTTACTACATTCATTCAATTACTGCTTTACTTCAAATGGTTTACCCTATAATGAGTTATCTAGAACAAATAGTTTATTTTGGAGAATTTTAACCAATAAGGCAATAACATTACCAGTATTGCACGTTTTTCTATTTGCATTCCAAATTTGATCTTGACTCTTGAGTGCTTGAAAAGATTTTAATCAACGAACAATCATCAATCACAGTGTATTATCTACTGAGACAAGAATCACATGTCTAGAGGACTAGTTTGCAGTCTTTATTTAAGATAAAAGATGCATGTCCTTATTTTCCACTTAGTTTTAGCAAAGGGAGAACTTGGAAATGGGAAGAGGTTATCTTTATTTTGAAGCATGTCCATGTCCTTGTTTGGTGATCCATTCCAAACTCTCACTTCATTTTGTGTCCAAGTAGACTTACTTAACAAGAAAACAGAAGTAAGACAAAGGGATATTTTGAATGGGAATTTACTCCTAGAATGTGAGGAATGAAAGTGAGCACAATAGCCCATGCAAATAATTTAGGGACTATATTTTAGTTAACTGAATATAGTTTTTCATGCAGAAGTCAAATTTAAGTCGTTTGACCTCACTTGTTAAAAAGCACATAGCCTTGAGCAAGTTCAAAGTTATTAAAAGCTCAAAGGCATACCAAGGTCCAAGATCTCTTCAAGCCTCGGCATCAGGCACAAAGTATGGTACGCTCTTTAGCGTGGAACCACACACACACACACACATACATATAGATACATACATATACATATATGTCTATCTGTCTGCCTGCCTGCCTGCATGCATGCATGTAAGCATATATTTGTTTGTGGGTCTATGTAACATATGTGTTTATGTGTGTGTGTATGCATGGACATATACATATGCCTACCTTCTATTTATGTACATGTATCTACATATGTATATGTGTGTCTATATGTAAAAACACACACGCACAGAGTATATATGTATATAAGTATATGAATATGTATTAACATATGCATATGCAATAACAAACTAAAGCACAACACACATATAGAAGCACCTAAATAATTTTAGCCATGCCCATAGTGATGGAAACTCATAGTCACCAAAGCAAGCACACATTCTCAACCACCTACAATCTGTGTTACCTTGATGCTTGCATCCAAGTCCAAAAAACTGTGTCATATACATATCTAAGTCCAATATCCATCAGATACTTGGATAACAATGAGATTCTATAGATGCTACTTTTAAGAATTGGTAGAGATTTGAACTCTTCCGCAAAGACTTCGACCTTCCATTTTCATGTTAAAAGTGAGTATTGTTTCCTTTTAATGATTCATCAAGGGTGCAGGTATTGAAATAACTTTGAGAAAAGGTCCACTAAACCGGTACCAGAGGTCATACCAACAAGTGATCGATTTAGTATAATACGGGTCCATATTGTTCCATGCTGGGGCACAATGAAAAACAAGGAGGACAGGAAGAAAAGAAGAAAGAGGGAGGCAGGGAGAAGGGGGAGTGTTGAGGGAAGCCCTAACCCTCGAAGCGAGCATGCAAGAGAAAGAGAGGACAAGGGAGAGGGTGGGAGGACAGGAGGAAGGGAGAGAGGAATGTGGAGGATCGAAGGAAATGCTAACCCTAACCCTCAGAGCTGGAGGAGGGGGAAAGGGAGGAGGGAAGGAGAGGGCTGAAGAAAACCCTAATCCTCGAAGTGAGAGAGGAGGAGGCAAAGAGGGAGGACTTACTGGAAGCCCTCCTCTCGAACCATCACGAGCAGCCACCCAGAGGGAGGGGGTGAGGGTGTTCGTAAGCGAGGAGAGGGGGGACATGAACATTGTGAGCAGGGAGGGATGGGACAAGTGAGGTGGGGAAGAGATTTAACCATTTAATAAATGAATGTTGGCTACTTCGTCTCAAGAATCTAGGTTGAACCATGCTGGTCCCCAACTAGTCCAATTCCGTATGCCCCAAACTGACTAATTTGGCACACCCAAAACTAGCCAATTCGACATGATTCAGCCATCCTTGCTTTGGAAAATATTATTTTTTTAATATTCTCAAGTTACATAAGAAGTTTGAATGAGAAATATGTATGCTTAAGGACCTTAACAAACAATATCTTCTTAATATTAATTTCAATGTTCAAATAAAGAAAATTAAGTATAAAAATATAGGTTAGTTAAATTAATAATTTATTTTACATATCGCCATAAGTCTTTTTTTCCATCTTGCCAAAGCACTTGTATACGCATTTGAATCTAATTCTTCTATTTGCATCCATGCAACAATGCTTACAATCATATATAAATATATACACAACATATGGCAATGAAAGGGCATCTTTTTTGCACTTCAGTTCCTAAGCATGGGATGTGTTGTAGAGCATGCTTTTTGAGAACCTTGATGAAGTCATCTCACCTTGAGATAGGAGAGGAGGTTGCACTATAGGCATGTCTTTAACAACACTAAGAAGTCATTAGTTGATTTTTATCAACACCAATTCAAATATCATAGATATATTATAATTTTAAAAAAGCATATTCTTCCCTCCTTTCAGTTCCCCTATTGTTCTCTTTTCCTTCTTTCTCTCACTTCTCCCCTCATAAGTACCCACCCCTCTTTTCCTCTTGTCCATTCTTGCCTAGCGTTCTGCAAATTTTTCTTCTATTTCCCCATCACTTTTTTCCTTAAAAGTCCTCACTTTCAATTGCTTATCTACTATGACTCGTTCCAACTTTCCATCTTCAATCTCTTCTTCAAGAATTTTTTATAAAACTATACTCAATCATATCAAATACATGGCCTGAACTTTATTTGGCTCCAGTACAAAGCAGTCAGCTTTGAATTCTAAACATGCATATTGAAAATTCTAGTTCTGGATTACACATATGTAACTTAAGTGATACTATAGATTAAAACATTATCTGTCATTCATCCAGAATTATAGATGAAAAGCTTACTTAGAAACTTGACATTTGTTGCCTTCAACAACCATATCTCAAACTCTGCTTTTCGATATTTTTCTCAATTTAGAACTCAAATCACTTTTGGATATTAATGCATGTAACTATTAATTAAGAGTTATATTCTACACAAAAACCTAATTCAAATCTCAATCTTTGATGTTGATCAAATAATTAGATAAACTTCCATTTTGCCATAGTGCCATTCAGATAGTAAATTGAGAAAACCATCTAGCAGTATGGCTCTCCATCACTCTGCTGTAGAGATTGCCTCTTTCATGTCTTCCTCATTGAACATAGTCGCTTCCAATTTAACATCCAGTCAATCCCTTCAGCTGCAAGGCCTTGGGGTTTTTATCCCCTGGATGACTAAAATGATCTGAAAGGTGTTTCCAACTTCCTTAAAAACCTCATTTCTTAAAATAATATAACATCTCTAATTTGATTCATGACATTCTGCATTTCTGCTCTAGCTTGTCCTTGTGGTTGCAAAATTTGGGCTGGATCTATCAACCAAAAACCATGTATGGTTGTTCTTTTGACAATCCAATAGAATTCTGGTTTACCTGAACCCAACCCATTTGAGGCAGGTTCAGATGGCATCTGGACTAGATCACTAACAAGGTGACCTTATGAAGGGCAAAATGAAACGGTCTTAGAATCTAGCTTAAGAAGCAAAATTTAACTCTCATGCTGCCTACAACAAATCTTAGCAACCAAATTCCCCACTTGCCATTTCATAATGTCCTAGTTCTCTCTTTTTAACTCCTACACTTTTGTCTTGCATAATAACCTTTCCATTAGAGTCATTGTTTGTATTCTAATATCAACTTATCCCTTAATTTTTCTTTTCCATTAAAGAAACACTTGCCATCTTTGTGATCAATCTTATATTTGTTACCAAAAAAGAATAGGAATGACCTTAGCTTGAACAGAACTTTCTTTTTGCACCTTTTAGACTTATCTTGCGAACTTGAATATTCTCATTTGCCTTTTCGTAAGTTTTGTCTCAGTCCAAACATCTTGATGATAACATCGTGTATGGTGCCTGTATTATTTTGCCAAGACCTGCTCGATATGACATCTTGAAAAATCATGAGCATCCCTTAATCAAGATGGCTTGACAGAACCAACCTCATCATTAGCATCACTCTGAATAAACACATTGGGCCATGCAATGTTGCAGTCAAAATGTGAGACAATCAAGAAATAAATGTTACTTTAATAAACACATTGGGCCATGCAATGTTGCAGTCAAAATGTGAGACAATCAAGAAATAAATGTTACTTTGCCTTGATCCCACACTGACATGCATTCACCTCATCCAAGTTATTTATGCATTGAATGATTCAAATATGTGGTTGCCTTCCCCTAAAAGGAGGCGATAACATTATATGTCAATAATTTCCAAAAGACTGCCTTCAAGTATCAAATAGTCATTTCATGTTTCAATGTTACTGCCATCACATCATCCAGGGAATGAATTTTTTTGGATATCCTCATCAAGCAACGAAAGATTGACATACTAGCATCATCAAGTTAGTAAGTCCCCTACAAACATTATGCACAAAAGACACATCCAGTCACATGAGAACATATTCCAATTTTACAATGTAACAGATACATTTTTCTGAGTATTAAATTCTAGTTATCATCCTACCAGAGGGTGAGCCTTGGTGCAACAGTAAGGTTGCTCTATTGTGACCTAGGCATATAGGTTGGAAATATAGAATCAGCCTCTCCACACACAAGGGTAAGGTTGCGTGGCGGGAGCCTTGTATACTAGGCTGCCTTTTTATTTCGCATACCATCTGTTCTTTAGTTCCTAGCTGTACATATGATGATTGTAAATTGTTGTTGATTTCATCCACATTCTTGCTGAAAAATAGCTTAGCACTATATCTACAGGCATGTTACATATATATTCGTGATTAGTAACAGTTGTATTCCCCAAAGGATTGCACACCATCAGACGTTCCTTACTTGCCTACATATCAAAACCGTAAAAATTAGCACCAATATAAACCATTTTTCTGAGAAAAAAATAACATTATTGTGCCTTAGTTTCTTTTAAACATGACAGAAATATTATAATAATAATACCAAACAACTCACAGCAGGATCCAGTTTCCATCAAGAAGCTCCTGTGACTTGGTCGGCGCTGGAGTTGGATTCTCCGTTTCCAGTTGGTTGACCAGCTCCACGATCTCGGCCCTGACCTCTGCCGACGCCCTCAAACCAAAATCTGTCCCGTATAAAGAATCAACCAGGCACCGCTTCAAGTCCCCACGCTTGTCGGACGGCACCGGAGTGCCGTTCCCCGATATATACCCCATTCCTTCTGGCCCCCGCTCTTTCCCCCACTCGTCCTCGTCCATAGGGGTATCGGCGTCCGACAGTGGCTCCGGCTCAGGCTCCGCCTCTTCCCCCCACTCGTCTACGATTCGGGCCGCCGCGCCAGCCTTTCCTTGCTCTCTCCCCCATTCATCCTCGTCCTTAGGCGGATCCGCCTCCGATGGCGGCTCGGCCTCCGGCTCGGCCTTCTCCCCCCACTCGTCGGAGATTCCCGCCGGCTCGGGGGATCGGTCTTCGTCATTCGAGGAGTCACCGATGGGGATTCTTCCCCGACCGCGGCCGCGACCTTCGCCGGGGGCAGCGGAGGGGGAGGAGAAAGAGGCGATGCGAGGGTTCCGCGAGGAGAAGGAGAAGGAAACAGAGGGAGACGGGGAGCGGGGAGAGAGGAGGCGATAGAGGGGTTTAGGGTTTAGAGAGAAGAGGTAGGGGTGAGAGGAAGCGAGAAGGCCAAACATTGTGGTACCCTGTCGGGAGGAGCAGCGCCAGTGAGTAACGGGACCAAACAAAAAAAAAAAAATCTCTCTTGAAAAAAACGGAGAGCGGCGACGAACGTTTTGAGTCGGTTTTGGTCACGCTGCTAAGCCTGTCCACACAGATCCACGCAATGTTATCATTCAATAAATAAATAATAAATTTATTGAAGGTGCAAACTTACGGCCGTGCAAGTTCGAAGTGTGATCATTGTCGCCATCGATAATAGATGTTTGTCGTTCATCTCTCCGTTCGTCATTTTTGTAGGAACCACCGTCTATCGTCTGTACGAAAACATGCACGGCCAAAAGACAGCAGATAATCCAGATTGCTTTTTAAAATTTTTTTAAAAAAAAGTGGCTGCTTTATATGGCCATTGAGTATACACAGCCAATAATAAAAACTAGCTGGTACCATACTATGCAGCACGATTAAATGATGTTAAAAAAATATATATAATAATAAAAAAATTAAAATATATATTTTTTTAAAAAATTATTTTTATTTTATTTTTATTTTTTAAACGTACATAATCATTCAATACAAAATAATTGATATTTAATACCGACACAACAAACAGCTGCATACATCATGCATAAGGCATCAAATATCATATCTATCTAAAATTTTATTTTTAATTTTAAATTTTAATTTTAAAATAATAATAAATTTTTTAAACTATTAAATAATAGTAAAAAATAATCTATAAAAATTAATATATTTTAATAAATTTTATTAAGAGAGAAAAAAAAGTTATCTTGGCCACTCCAACCCTCCCATCCAATTAAGATAGATCTAAACTTCTTTATTCAACTACTCCGAACCTCCCACCCGATTGACTCCTGCGAATGGAAAAGTAAAGAAGAAATCAAAAAAAAAAAATACAAAAAAAATCAACGAAAACAAAGGAATGATAGAAAATTAAAAGGCAAGATCTTTACCAGCATAGATTTAAAATTTATTTTTTTCTATAAATCAAAAACTATAAAAATAATAATATATGCTTGAAGCATAATAAAAAATAATAATAAAATCATAATAAGATTTATAGTGTCACCTGCTGAGTTTAGCCGATAACTTTGTTATATTACATTGAACCTCAAATTTGTATATTGATTTAAGCAATCCTAATTTCTTAATAATTTTTTTCAAATTCTTTTCTTGATGAAATTTCAACAATGTTCATTTATGCAATTATAATTAAGAGAAAAGTTTAATATTTATATAAAAAATTCTGAACAACTGATTAAAATTAAATTCTAAATATATTTTAAAATATTTATAGGATGGATACCTATAGTTATGGTTACGAAGGTAGAATTATAAAATTATCTTATCAAAAATTTTAAAATTTGATATATATATTTTCTAAATCTATCTACCATCACACATATCATGTCTCTTTAGAATAATATTTTTATCTTAACCTAAACATCCGTTTAAATTGACTTAAAAAACTAAATATAATAGGAGGAAAAAATCATCTAAATGATCAAATACTCCATAATTAAGTGATATAGGCAAACATGACCAAATCAACAAAATTGCATAAAAATATGAAAAAAAATTACTCGATTAACTTACTCTAATAATAGATAATATAATGAAATAAATTTTAATAAATAAAAATTAAAAATTTTATAAATTTTTTTATTTATCAATAAACTAATATGAAGCAAAATATAATGAATACCTTATTAAAGATATCTACTCAATAGATGCATTCGAAATTATAAAATTATCTAAAAAAAGATAGTTATAACCCACTTCTTTTCCTAACAAAAAAATATATCTATACTATAAATATTATTTTTATTATTAAAAAAATCTATTGAGATAGTAGAAAATTTTATAATTTTTAAATTAAATTTATGCTAATAAATTTTCTTTAATCATCATTCAATTATCTTCGAGCTGTCCAATCTTGAAATCAAAGTAACATCAAAAGAATAATAAATTTTTTAAATTATCAAATAATAGTAAAAAATAATCTATAAAAAGTAATAGATTTCAATAAATTTTATTGAGGAAAGAGAGTTATCTCCTCTGCTCCATACCTCTTATCTGATTGAAATGGATCTAAACTTTTCTATTCAGCTGCTTCGAGCCTCTCATTCAATTAAAATTTTTTAAATAAAAAAATTAAAAAAAATAAAAAAATTACTCGATTGACTTACTCTAATAATAGATAATATAATAAAATAAATTTTAATAATATAAAAATTAAAAATATATATATTTTTTATTTATCAATAAACTAATATGGAGGAAAATATAATGAATACCTTCTTAAGGATGTTTACTTAATAGATGGATCTAAAACTACAAAATCATCCATAGAAAATAGACAGCTATAATCCACTTCTTTTTTTAATAAAAAATATATCTATATTATACATATTTTTTTCATTATTGAAAAGTCTATTGAGATAGCAGGAGAATCTATAATTATTAAATTAAATTTATACTAATAATTTTTTTCATCATTTAATTACCTTCTAACTATCCAATCTTAAAATCAAAGTAACATCAAGACAATAATAATTTTTTAAAATTATCAAATAATAGTAAAAAATAATCTATAAAAAATAATAAATTTTAATAAATTTTATTGAGAGGAGGAGAGAGTTATCTCCTTTACTCTATGCCTCTCACCTGATTGAAATAAATTTAAACTTTTCTATTCAGCTGCTTCAAGGCTCCCACCCAATTAACATTCCTACGAATAGAAAAAGTAAAGGAAAAATCAGGGCAAGACATAAGAAAAATCAATAAAAATAAAGGAAAGATGAAAAATTAAAAGACAAGATTTTTTTCTGTATAGATTTAAAATTTATTCTTTTTACAAACCAAAAGCTACAAAAATAATAACATATTCTTGAAATATAATAAAAATTTAATAATAAAAAAAAATAATAATGAGATTTGCAATCTTATTCATTGAGTGCAGTCAATAACTTCGTTATATTGTATTGAACCTCAAGTTTGTATATTATTTAAGTAATCCTACTTTATTGATGAGTTCTTCCAAATTTTTTTCTTGATAAAATTTTAACAATATCCATTTATGTAATTATAATTAAGAAAAAAAATTAAATATTTATATGAAAAAAATTTTAAACAACTAATTGAAAATAAATTCTGAATATATTTTAAAATATTTAGAGGATGGACATCCATAGTTAGGATTATGAAACTAGAATCATTAAAAATATCTTATCCAAAATTCTAAAATATGATATATTTTTTCTTAAACCTATCTAACATTATACGCATCATATCTCTTTAGAATAATATTTTTATCTTGACATAAAATTTATTTAAATTGACTTAAAATGTTAAATATAATAGGAGGAAAAGAACCATTTAAATGATCAAATACTGCATAGTTAAGTGATATGAGCAAACATAACCAAATCAACAAAATCATATAAAAATATAAAAAAAATCACTCAATTAACTTACTCCAATAATAGATAATATAATAAAATAAATTTTAATAAAATAAAAAATAAAAATCTTATAATTTTTTTGTTTATCAATAAACTAATATGAAATAAAATATAATGAATACTTTCTTAAAGATATTTACTTAATAGATGGATCTAAAACTATAAAATCATCCATAAAATTAGATAGCTATAACTCACTTTTTTTTTAATAAAAAATATATCTATACCATAAATATTAGTTTCATTGTTGGAAAGTCCATTCAAATAATAGAAGAACCTATAATTATTAAATTAATTTTTTACTAATAATTTTTTTCATTATTTAATTATCTCCAAGCTATCTAATCTTGAAATCAAATCAACATCAAGATAATAATAAATTTTTTAACCATCAAATAATAATAATAATAATTTATAAAAAATAATATATTTTAATAAATTTTATTGAGAGGAAGAGAAAGAGTTACCTCGTCTACTCCAAGCCTTCCATCCGATTGAGATAGATCTAAACTTTTTTATTCGATCGCTTCGAGCCTCCCACCCGTTTGACACTCCTGTGAACAGAAAAAGTAAAGCAAAAATCAGAAAAAGATAGAAAAAAAATAAAAATAAAAGAAAGGTGGAAAATCTAAAAGGTTAAATCTTTTTCCATGTAGGCTGTTCAATTTCTCTCTTTTTCAGGGATCTGTGGATAGGAAAGCACTTGAAGGAGATCAAAGGGGAAGGCCGATGCTGACGATAATAGGGGGAAGATGACGGTGAAGCCCAATGAGAGGTGGTGGCGAAAGCAGAAAGGAGGTTGGCATACATTTGAGAAAGCACCCGAGGAAGATTAAAAAGGGAAGACTGATGCCGGTGACGATGGAGAGGAAGGCAGCAATGGAGACCAACTGAAGGTGGTGATGATGGAGAAAAAGATGATGATGGAGACCCACGGGAGATGGCAGCAAGGAAAGCAGAGTGTGACTCAAAAAAGATTCGAAGAGGGTAGGTCTAAGATTTTTTTTCTTCCTTTGTTTATTCTCCCATCAGTTTTCTGAATTTTGTAACATCATTTGAGAGTATTTTGGAGCGGTTGCTGCTGTGGATGCAATAGCCCTCCACTGTCTTTTATTTTTTTAGCTAAATTGCAATAGCCTCTCATCAGTTTAGTAGTCTAAAAGCATCATCTAAAGGATTTTGAAAGGATTGCTGCTGTGCTTGCAGCAGCCCTCTACTTTTATTTATGGATTGTTTAATGGATATGAAAGCTTAAATGGGTTAAAATGATTTTGCTGAAAAATATTAAAAAAATTTTACATCTGATTTTTTTCTCATCAAGATTATAGGAGGTTGTTGTTTGTAAGATCACAGCCTTCGAATTCCAAAGAAAACCATCATTTGAGAAAGAATTTTTAGAAGATTTAATGTTTCAAATGCAATAGGCTTCTCTTATCTTTAGGAAACATTAATGTAGTAAGATAGTGAATGAAAGATAGAGAAAAGGAGAAAAAATTAGTTCACCATTTTGATAGATTTCGGATTAAAAAAAAATCAGTACTCATTCTTCTTTAGTTCTTTGCCTACCAAATACTCAGAACATCATCCTTCTCAATTTTTTGTATCGTCAAAAAACTAACTGGACACTAAAAAAATAGCAATAAAAAAAATAAAAAAATTAAAAAAGATACTATCAAACTCACCTTTCTTCTTTAGTTCTCCTAACACCAAATTTTTCTATCTTTGAATCATCCTCTGAAGCTTCCCACGTATATATAGCATGATCCAACAAAAGAATGTAATGAGACAATCTGTTGTGTTTTTTGTGTTCTTTTTTTTTAAAAATATTCTCCCTCCATTTAAAGCCTCTAAATCTTCTTTTCTCTAACTCTCCATCCTCTAATTAAAGAGTAAGGAATGCCTGTGCTATGTCCCTTCGAATTCGATGTGCCCTAATTTTTTCTTCCTTTTATTTTTTCTTATAGGTAAGCTATGGACTCTTATATGGATGCTGATTCAGTTGAACATAGAGAATGTCACTTTATTGTGAGCACACGGATGTCACACTTTAGCTGAAAAAGAGCACGTGCTAATGTCCTCTCCATCCTATGGCATGGTCATGTACATCATACTCTCTCGCAAGTTTTCTTTTTGACTCTTTTTCTCATCAAGTTCATAAGAGGTTATTGTTTGCAAAATCACAGCCTTCTAATCTTGGAGAAAACTATCATTTGAGAAAAGATATTTAGAAGGTTGATGTTTCAAATACAACAGCCTTCTTTGATCTTTAGGAAACATTGATCCAGCAAGTTAGTGGATGAAAGACAGAGAAAAAGGATAAAAAAATCAGTTCATCATTTTGATTGGTTTTGATAATATTTTTTTCTTTAATGGGTGGATTGGCTTTGATTTTCGGGTCTGTGCTGGTAGGTAACAGATATTGGCTCTCTATTTTGGGTTACGGGTTATAGGATTTGGATATTAAGTTTCGATTCCATGGGTTATGAAATAGTATATGAAAATTAATTTTGAACACACTTCCAGAATTTGGTGAACGTTATCGCATTGCCATCCTTGCTATTTCTTGCTAATTCAATATCACACTCACAATTTTTCTCAGCTTAAAGAATATAAAGAAAAAAGGAAAAAAATGGAGAAAGAAAACTCTTCTCACCCCTCTCTATCAAACTTTAAACCTTCTCTAGTTATCTATTATTTTCAATCCAATAAATAGTACATTCTAAAATAATTATCTAAAATTTATAGCAATCCTTAGTTCTTTACCTAAAGACCTAGAAATACTAACATTCAAATATAAATTTCACTCTGGCCAATTCAAGAATTTTCAAAAAAAATAATCAAACAAAAATTAAAATATTCATCAATTAATCCAAAATCTTTCAAAAGACTTCAAAACAAAATTAAAGCAAATAAAAGAAAAAGAGAACAGCAATGAAATGCCAAGAAATCAAAGAAAAGATCAAGATCTATGATTTGGAATTGGAATACCTGATTGGGAAAAAGAAAGGCCCAGGAGAGCTTGTAGTTCTAGAAGAGGGTTATCGTTGGCGATAGATATGTGAGATCCGATCGAGACACTCATGAAAATCCTCGATCTCGAGAGATTCTTGGGGAGCAACCTCAAGCTGCCATAGGCGGAGATACTAGAAAGGTGACCAGAGGGGATGAGAGCGAAGGAAGCGAATGCCATCCGGGCACGATCATAGAGACGGTGGGTGGCGACAAAGAAGGGAGAGAGAGGGGAGGGGTAGCGAGTGGCGAGGGCAGTGCACGATGAGATCGAGGGTGATCCTCGATACCTGATGGAGATCTATGAAAAATGAAGGAGAAAGATAATGCCAGTGACAATGGGGAGGAAGGCGATGGTGGGACCCGGACGGAGAGCTGCTGGAAAACGACCAAGCAATTTGGGTTTGAGGAGGGGCGGTGAAAGGGGAAGGGGCCCTAGTTGAGGCTGGTGGGGACACAGGGACGGTTGCTGGACAGCACGGGGCAGTGGAGGGAAGTGGGGGGTGCCGAGCCCGAAGGTTGAGGGGCCATTGCTGGTGATGGGGTTGGATGAGGGATGGGGTTAGGAGGCAAAGGAGGGGATGGCCTGAATGGAAGATGTTGGTTGAGGGAGGAAGGAAGCCGAATGGGAGGCAGGGGAGGAGAAAGGAGGGGTGGTGGTGGTGCTGGGGGCAATAGCGGATGGCGAGGGGCAGCCGATCTGGAGGTTCTGGAGTGCGTCAGCACCAGAGGAGGGATTAGGGTTGGGGTTGGGGTTGGGGTTCATGTTGAGGTTGAAACCAGGGCGACGACGCAGGGCATCGGAGGGGAAGGGCTGGGAGGATGCCATGGCCGGTCTCAGGGTTTAGAGAGAGGAGGATGCGATTGGGATTTACGTTTGTTGAAAGAGAAGGAGAGAGAGCTTAAAGAAGATTTTAGATCGGCAGAAGATGGTAGAAACTGGAGAAATGTGGTGGGGAGGAGGCTGGTATTCGTGAGGGTTCGAAAAGCTTCGAGAGGAATCGGGAGAGGTTTGAAGCTAAAGAATGCGAGAAAGAAAAAAAAGAGGAGTTCAAAGCAACACATGGCGCATCGAGAGAGTGCAGAGACGCATTTTAATGTATAGGATACATATCCTATTATCCCTGGACAACAATGATGTTGATATCTCTAATAGCATCGATCCTTCGCTGTTATTTGGTAGGAGATGATATTTCATATCATCCCAGTGATATGAGTTAGATGATGTGATCATGTTATTTAGTATTATAAATTACATCCAGTGATAAAAGATCCAATAATAAATTTGGTGATAACATCATTGGATTGTGTAGTGATGCTATTACCACACGTACTTCAGTGATAATACATCACAGGATATTGATAATGTGCTGAAGTTATTTTGGGATAAAAATATATCTAGTCAATAAATTGGAAAGAAAAAAAATCTTCTTCATCTCTTTCTATAGATGCCTGTTTTATTTTTATTGGCATGTTTAGTTAAATAGCATGGATGTCTTTTATTTATTTATTAGATATCTATTTTATTTCTATAGATAGGTATGATTAATTGGCATTGATGAATCATGCTAAATCATTCATGCTTTTTTTTTTCTTATTTTATTTTGATGGACTAAATTATTCCTAACGGACAGCTTTGATATTGATAGTTAAAATTGGTTATGCCTAACCAAGTTCGATTACATATACTATTATTGTAATATCATTTTAATAGTCTAATCAAAATAGATATCTATAATAATAATAATAAATATTATTATTATTACTACTACATATTTTTGTGAGGAATTATAAATAAAAAATGTTTAATCAAATTGTAGAATAATTATTACATATTAATGTACGGAACTATTTATGCTATTTTATGTATTATCATTATCACTATGTGGTGATATACCAAACACAGTTAAGTTCTCTTCCCAGTAACATTCTAGTGATATACCAAATATAGTGATCATACATCATCCCAAAAATTACACATCATCCCAATACTTACATCACCCCGATGATCACATTACTAATGATATACCAAATAACATCTTAAGATTGACCATAGAGGATATAACTATTGCCTCCCTGTAAGTATGTCTAATCACATATGAGCTACAACTCGATATAGATCTATCGATATCTACCAATAATGAAAGATTTGTGTCCTGGTACTTTATCCTTATTTTCATATATAAAATGATTGTTTAGGAATCCCCTTTCAAAACTATGTTGTCAGCCCGCAGAACTACGCATGAGTGAGACCCTTCTATATAGCTCTCGGCTTGGCAGTCACACTGACGTGTCATACGAGAAGCAGCCCCCTACTGCCATCAAGGATGATCCACGACCATGAATGATGAAGCTAGCTCTTTCACTTTTATTTTTTATTTTTGATATTTCTATCAAAATTAACCTTTAAGAAGTTAGAGGATAAGGGTTTCCAAATAAAATGAATCACATGTACAGAAGCTCCAGGCATGGAACCCTAGATGTCCTCAGTTGTCAATAACCTCTCCAAATTGATGACTCGAATGAGATTTGAAGTATCAATCATGACTCTCATCGCAACCACTAGGAAGCTATTCGCAGCACTCTTGAACAATCTTTTGATCCTGGCCATCCAACTATAATAGAGAATATAGCACAAAAAAAAAAAGTTGGCCCCCGGTTTCTGTGCCTCCCCTCATTTATATGATGCAGGAAGATCCGAAGATTCTAAGACGTGATCATGGTGGACAAGATGCAAGCTAAGATAAGCCAGCTAGATTACTCTTCTGACATAGTGGAACAGGATTATTAGCACTGTTTCTAAGATGAGCCATAACACACGGGCATCAAACAAACTTTTCATTTTGGCCATGATATCAAATATTAATAAATAGAGTATAATCAATACCTTGATCCTTAATTTATGGTATAATTCAAAAACGTGATAGTATGATATGAATTTCTAACAGACTACTTTTTAAATTTCAAAATATTTTTAATTAATAAATATTTAAAAATATTATTTTATACAGTAACTAACTTTGAAGTGATTATTTTTGTTAATATTTTATTATCTTCATGAAATATTGAACAAGATCTCAAAATATCTCAAGCTTCTATTTTAGATCCCACGCGAATCTATATTCCAACAAAAAAATCCCTAATCTAGGTTCATGTCCATCTGTCTCAAGCATTCACAAAGATTGCGGAGAGCTGTAGGTTTAGAAATCTTGTCACCCTTGGGCATCTGAGTGGATTGAGGAGTTGATTATATCTTATATGAAATGAATGTCTCCATAATAATATGTTACATGTTTGTTAGCTAATTAACAATGACTGCATGCGTTGTTTCAGACAGTGACCATCTTTTAGATTTGCTTCTTTGAAATCTGTGGTTTACTTATTTATCGTTACGTGTTCACTTTTTTGTTCGACTAGATCATCACTGATCTATGGCAACTATCGGGTGGAAAGATGAAACCTCCACATTTTGAAGGCATGGAGATGCATGGAGGCGAGCTTTCATGGGTATTGGCATAAGAAGTGCCATCCTTTGAAATACAGGAAGGATTATCAGATAGCAAGGCATTAGCCTTCTTCCTTGGACCATGTATGCGGTTAACTTTGCAAGGGCCGACGTATATAAAAATTACTAGTTCAATTTAAAATCTATAAAAATAGCTAGATTGGTTATATTTAAATAGATCTGGTCATATCTATATTGGATTATGACAGTTCTACGTTAATCCTTTATTTGATATGAACGATGGATTGAAGGAAGGATGGATGGAGGAAAGGATAGATAGATTTTCCGTCCATCCTCTCATATGTTTAGTGAAATATGGAAGGATGGATGAAAATGATTCTCTCCTCTATTTAGTACAGGAGGAATAAGAAAAAAATAGATGATATTTGTATAATATTTTTACTAAACTATTTTTTGATAAAAATATTATTATTATCAATTTATAATACCTATTTATACTAAAAAATAAACAATCTATAAAATTATAATCTTTATAATATATAATGGTACAAAAATATATATAAATATTAAATTTAATACATGATTTTATAAATAAATTATTAGTAAGTTAATTATATAAATAATTAGTTAATTTATAATTTAATTTAAATAGTTAATTAATATTATATAAATAGTTAATTAAAAAATAGTTAATATAAATAAAAATTAGAAGATAATCTAATTATTTAATTATAATTATAAATATTAAAAATTAAAATTAAAATAATGATTAATAAAATTTAATAGTATATGATTAATAGTATATATAAAAATAAAAATAAATAATATAAATAAAAAAATAAAAAGTATTATAGTTTTATCAAAAAAAATTAATAAGGAATAATTTTGTCAATATAAAAATCCATCCTTCAATGCTCCATCCATCCTTCTTTCATCCTCTGAATTTGGAAGAATGTAAATTGGTAGGCCAGGATGGATGAGCAATCTCTGCTTTTTTTATCTATCTTTCTTATAATTTTTTGAACTAAATGGTAGATGGAGGCCATCCATCATTCTAATCTCATCCATCCATCCTCCCATGATCCCAACTAAACACAGGATAATGATCCAAGCTATTATGACATTAGGAAGAATAATAAAATGTACTTAGTTTTAGAGTCAAATTAGATTGAATCAAATTGGAGCATAATTAAAGTTATAATGTATGCATCTTACTCAAATATTTTAGGTCTTGTTGTAGACAAGGGCTCGGTCCGTCACATGAGATATTGTCTGTTCTATTCCATGGGTCTCACGATTTTATCCTTTAAAAGGCACCTCACGTGGGAAAGATTTTTTCCTCCTTATAAGCACGAGTCTCCCTTGACTCACAACCAATGTGGGACTATTGGTGCCCTCCACATTATTAGAACCATAATAAAGGCCCCCAGTCAAGGAGAACTCCGATGTGTACAGTCCGAGGAGCTCCACAGTTAGTCGAGGCGGACCTCAGCCCCAAGGAATCGAGGTAGACCTCGACCCCTTCCTGGCATACCATTGTTGCGGACAAAAGCTCAGTCTGTCACGTGAGGTATTGTCCGCTCTGGCCTATGGACCTCACAATTTTACCCTTTAAAAGGTGCCTCACGTGGGAAGAATTTTTTTCTCCTTATAAGCGCGAGTTCCCTTGGACCTCGACCCTTCTTGGGGTGTCATTGTTGCGAACAAGGGCTCGACCCGTCACGTGAGGTATTGTCCATTTTGACCCATGGACCTCGCGGTTTTACCTTTTAAAAGGCATCTCACATGGGAAGAATTTTTTTCTCCTTATAAGCACGAGTTTTTCTGAACTCACAACCGATGTGGGATTATTGGTACCCTCTATATTATTAGAACCACAACAAGTCTTATATATATATATATATATATATATATATATATATATATATATATATATATATATATATATATATATATATATATATATATATAGGGGCTGACTTGGATAAGGTCGATCAGATTTAGGTTCAAATCCGGTCAGGTCAAAAATGGATAATTGAGATCTTACATCGATGATCCAAACCATTGCATATGATATACTACCTCAAAACTACTTGCATCCCAAAATTATTTGATTTGAAGACTTCTAGCTTATACATCAAGTGATCAAAAAATACAGCTAATTCAATTTTATTTAGACTATTCAATTTTTGACTACTTGATGCTTATGCTAAGGATCTTCAAATCATATGATTTTTTATGTGCAAGTAGTTTTGAGGTAATATATCACATTTAACACTTAGATCATTGATGTAGAATCTCTATTATACAGTTTTTATCTAATCGGATTCGAGTCCAAATTCGATCGATCTGATTCTAGTCCAGCTTTTTCTCTCTATATATATAATTACTTAGTGGGCCGCAATAAGTTGGATGTGGACAATAAAATATTTTGGCCAAGAGAAATTCTTTGTGCACCGTGTGTGCAGTGCGTGAATGTGCGCAATTTTGTGCACCGCGTGCAATGCTTGAACACGTGCACCGACGATTGGCTCATGCGCCGCTATTCGATCCTATCCGTAAGCCAATCACCATACGTGATGCATGCATTTCGCACTATGCATGGGTCAGATAAATTTTTTTTTGTACCACTATCCGGCTCATGAACGAACCACCACGTGCGATGCACAAAATATTTCTCTTTTAGCCAATATTATCCGGATCCCTCAAAACGGTTACTCTCCGGATCCAGCCTGATGCACTGACGTGGATGATCGAGTTGGGCCGCCTCTAGCCGGGTTAAAGCGGGCCGGCCTTTCGGTGATGAATCGACAGGCGCTGCATCGAAATGAAAACCCCGAAGCCTCCTTCGTCATTTGCCGAAAGAGGTGGCCGGGAGATCGATTACCTCGAGAAGGATGGAGAATAGTCGAAGTCCCAAGCTGAAGATCGGCATCATCCATCCCGATCTCGGAATCGGTCTGTCTTTCCTCCATCTTTCGCTCTTCGTTCATCTCTTCTTATGCAGCACGAAACCTTGTATTTTCTTGAGACTTTACCTAATCGATTGATTTGTAAGCCGGAGATCTTGAGATTTTTGATGCTTTGGCCAAGGCTACTTGTTTGTCTGCTTTCTGTTATGTTGCCGTTTCCCGTTATATCTTTAGTTCAATCCATCGGTTCGGTGGTTTTGGGACCCTGTCTGAATCTGGGTTTCTCTATGGTGGTGTGTTAATTAACTCTGACGTATAAAGAACTATGGATTTTTGGCTTGGTATTTGCTTATGATTTACTGGCACCCTCTAATCTATTCAGTTGGTTGTCTGGACAATAAATCGTGCGGTGTTTTTAGGTTTCTGTCTGTTTGATCCATTTTCCTTTCCATTCTTTTCTCATTTATATTTTGAAGGATTAAGGCTCTCAGAGGATCATCAAGCCGGTATATTTTATAGGATGGACATGGAAATGAAAGATATGACTTCCTGGTATAGCCTTGATGCATAAGGAAATCTTCTCTAACGATTCCTGCTCATTGCTTGCACATATAATCGTATATTTCTTGAAAATTTCGTCTATTGAGCCTCAATATCATGCTTCGATAGCGAAAAGGTCCTACGTGCATAATTACTATATCTATATGATATAAATCTATTGCACACATCCTTCCAATTTTTTCAAGTTTTCCAGGTAAAATTAATGCTTCGGAATCTTTTCTTCCGTCTTTCCTTCTCTTTTACTGCCCCTTAAACTTTGGTTGCCCTTACTACTCAGCAACTGTTCTAGCTTAAAGTTCTGTGCATTCACAGTATCAATAATGACATGATAACAGAATTGTAAAAGAAACTCCTACATGGAGAGGTTCCCAACATTATCTCTTGGTATAAAGAGGGTTAAGAATGCAATACGTCATCTTCTAGCTACTCAGAGTTTCATTCATTATAAAGAAGTGATCCTCCTGGTTACTTGATTAGCATGTTCATGATGATGTTCTTTCAGAAGTAGATGAAGATCCCATCTCATGTGCAAAACGATTTCTCTTCCTTATTTTCTAGAAAATATATTTTCCATAAGGAGTTGACTACTAACTGAAAAGCCCAAGACATATTGTGTGGTGGAGAAGGAAGCAAAGAAAGAATAGATTTAAGTATAGATTGAATTCACTTGCAGGATCTGTCATTGCTTTAGTTATAACATGATCAAATTCCACTTCTTTTATTTTTGCTTCTAAATTTCCATTGTTGTCATTGTCGTTATCATCATCACTATAGTGATCTTCCATGCCTAATTTAATATTTGTGTGTAGGTGGGGCTGAAAGGTTGATTGTTGATGCAGCAGTTGAACTTGCATCCCGTGGACACAAAGTTCATGTTTTCACAGCACATCATGACAAAAATCGGTGTTTTGAGGAGACTGTTGCTGGTGAGGATCTTGTTGTTTAATTAGTAAGAATGGAGAACTTTCGATGTCCAAATTATATAATTATCTTTCTTTTTATTTTATTATTAGTACTACATCCAAATATATTTCAGCAGGGGTAGCCACATGGTATAACTTTATGTTAGTGTTTAACATCGGAGTGCAATAATATCAAATGAGAGTCTGCATATGATAAAACATCATCTGTCTACAATTGTGTATTAACTCTTTTTGGATAAGTATGCTAAAAGTATTATTGCTAAGATAAGACTACATACATGTCTAAATCTCTCTCCTTATTTCTTTTTCCTTCCTTCTCTATCTGAATGTGTGGCTATTTAAAGGATGTGCGCAACTAGCTCGTTTGCACATAGGTGTCTCCTCTAACTTAACTGTATTCTTCTTTTGTATTTGTTTGCAAATTCTTTCTCTAGGAGACATTTGATATAAGCCTGTACAATATGTGCTCTGATTATTGCCATTGTGCAATAGGTGTTAAGTCAATATGTCGTGATACCATGCTTCATGTGTTTGTTCAGGTCCTTTTCCAGTTACAGTATATGGTGGCTTCCTACCTCGCCATATTTTCTACCATTTTCATGCTGTATGCGCATATCTTCGTTGTATGTTTTTGTTGCCCTCTGTGTTCCTTTTCTTGTGGCCCTCATTCGACATTATATTGCAGACCAAGTTCTGTTGTCATTCCCTGATGAAAATAAGAAGGTCAACAAAGGTATTTTTTCTTGGTTATATTATTTATTTGAAGTTTGTATATGTTGTTGCACTGTGGTGCATATTTCACCTTACTCCTTGTCAGATAATATTCTACTGCCATTTTCCGGATTTGTTGCTTGCACAACATACAACTGCACTTCGGAGGACATACCGCAAACCAGTTGACATGATTGAGGAGGCAACTACTGGTCTTGTCCCTTGCAATTTTTATGTTTGTTAGTGTGTTTGTGTATGTGTGTGTACTGTCATGCATTTGGTTCCATGGATTGCTATCACTTGTTTCATCTTCTCACCTTGTGATTCATGATCTTGAAGGTATGGCAGATGTGATTCTAGTGAACAGCAGATTCACTGCATTGACATTTGCCTCCACATTCAGAGGCTTCATTTAAGAGGAATTCAACCTGCAATTCTTTATCCTGCAGTCCAATGTGGAACAGTTTGATGGACCTTGCAATTATAAGTAACCGAACATGCTTGTATAGATCTTTTAAATCTAATTTGTTCAATGTGATTCTAGAATGCCACAAGGAAATACAGTCTTTAAAATTGGTGAAATATTGCCTTGTAAGTGTATAGAGTCTTACACTCTGTCCTGCATTGTTCAGGTTAAATTTCCTTTCGATTAAACCGTTTTGAAAGAAAAAAAGAACCTCCAGTTGGCAATCTCAGCATTTGCATTGCTTCATTCCTTTGAGAGTACCCTTCCCGATAATAGTTTGTCCGAGGCTACCTTGACAATAGCAGGTGATTATTTCTTGCATGTTGTTGTCATGTTTTTTTGGTGTTGTCCTCTTTTCAGGTTTTTATCCATTAATGTTTATTAGATATTTAGATAAGATATGGGCATTACAAGAATGGCATGACATATTTATAAAAGCAAAGAAACTTGTAATGTTATGCAAGATATGAGGGGGCAGAATTCCTTAGAAGCTTTTGGGAAACGAGATTTTGAAGGTGGGTGATTGAGTGAAAAATCTACAAGGCCTTAAGCTAGGTCAAGTTTTGAAATATGTGTAAATTTCAGTGAATTTTACATAAATGAGGACCACAGTGCAGATATGTAATAATCGTCTGTTAGACATGTTATGCATTTTTTTAATGCATGTTTTTTATGGTATACCATTAATTTCTCGGTATTATAATTGTCAAGAGTTAGTGCAATCACACACTATTGGATGCTTTAATTATCACTAAGTCTGCTGTGCCATAATGTGGTATTGTTTTGTCATTGTTGGTTCGTGTTGTTTTATGGCTCTTGTAGTCATCTGAATGTTATTGCAGCTATTTCAGCACCCATCTGGTTGTTTTCCATGCTTTCTTTCCCTTCTTGCACTACTGAAATTATATTCAATATTTTCACAAAAAATTTTTGATTAGATCAACTACAGTTTATGGTGCAAGGCACCTGAGAGGAAGAGACTAATACAGGCTTCCTGGCTTCCTGGTCGCCTTATTTCCAACCATAACCTGGACAACCCTGCTCTTCATCAACCTCTCGAACAATCTCATTCATCAAGTAGAAGTGGTAATGTGTATACTTAATATGGTACAAACAGATGCATTACTATCTTTAAAAAATTGTTACCACAAGGGCGACAAGATTAAGAAATTAGTGATAGATCTCCTGTCACGGGTTGTGCATCCATTATAACAAATCATGCATACCCATTCATCTGCATCATCTTAAAAGGGTTGGGTGCCTGGGTGGTCTACTACATTTATCTTACCTTGGAAATGACCATAATCATTGTTAACAAAGGTTTGAGGATTGAGGCAGTTGTACTTGTTGGAATATGATCAGTGACACAGTGAGGTTGATGTCTTACAAAATACCTATTCAGATCCTTGGTTGTGCTTGTTGCAGTCTTTATGATGGCTCATGTGGAAGACTTTTAATTTTAGTAGGTTAAATTGACTCATATGCCTAACCAAATGAAGCAAAAAAACCACCTCCCTATCTCCACCCCCTCCAAAAAAATCACACACATGCAGACATGCACAGCGAAAAGAAAAGTCTCTTGGTTCAGCCCTCATAGGACCATTAACGAGAGCATGGTAGATGATGAGAATAAGAGGGAGAAGTGGTTGATTCTGAATTCCCGAGATCACTCTCAGCTTGTGCACCAATTATTGGTACTATCATCATTGTCTGCTTGCTAATTGTCCTGTTTGATTTTCCTCTCTGTTGTCATGTTCTAATTTTATTGCAGGCAGCATGAAAGAGCATGCATACACCTTGTCTTTTACCCACCTATGATCTCCATAAGACAAGTCCCTTTGGGCATCATCTCTTCCAACTTTATAACTTGAATTGGAATGTTATGACAGCAAACAATAAGCCTAGTGCAACTTATTGTAATTCATTAGGGCAACAACCTGAAACATGGGTGTGCATGTGTGTATGCCGAACTCTACAGAGACTGCTAATATATACAATTGAATCACAGTGTAGTCCTTACATAGACTTTAACACGTATGCACGTGTTTGCCTTGTGGGGAGGAATAAGAAACACCGAGTGATGTATGTCTTTATGAAGAAGTCAGCAAATTGCTGTATAGAAGCATGCACGAAGGTGAGCATTCTTACAAGATGTTGACAATAAGGTGGAGTGACAGTCAATCTCCAGGTTTTTAATATATGTGTGTGTGTGTGTGTGTGTGTGTGTGTGTCTATATATATATATATATTATATATATTTATATATTTATATATTTATATATATTGTATGTATGTATATGTATGTGTGATAATATTTGGTTCTTAGCACTCTGAAGAACACTCCAATTTTCTTAATAGAAGGGGGTGGTTGTGTTGAGAGAGACACCCATATAGGTAAGAAGGTAGTGAAGGGAGCCCCATCACTGAAACCACCCTGGCTGACACTCTTCTTCAATATTCAAGTGAGAAGCAATGCCTAGCTTCTTTGCCTTCCATCAGTTAAGGTGAATAGCCAATAATGAATCAATAATCCATTACATCACTAAAATTATCAGCATGCAGATGGTCAGGAGGAACTGTGTGATTGCTATCAAGGACCTCCTTTATAATATGTTGTGATGCCTTCCTTGGCTCTTCATCCTCATGAAAACCCTTATAAGTTAAATTTTAGAAATTTGATGCAGTGGGGAGGCAGGTTTAGCAGGTGGCAATCCTTCACCGCTGCGGGACTTGTCTAGGAGTGGAAAAGGAGGCTCCTCAATAATGAACCCCAATTTGTGGGGATAGTTACCTTCACAATTTTTTCTTAATCTCTTTGCATTCAAAACTATATACTTTTTATGTTTCAACCATTCACCAACTCAGATGCCTCTTGCAGGTCAATTTCAACTTCCCTCAGAAATTGTTTTCTGAGGGATTGTTTGGGTGAGAGTATGACTGGTTTCTGGGTCTACCAATCCTATGGTATCTGTGTGATATATTGTGTTAAAATATCAGCTGATGACCTAATACATGGCTTTTTAGGTGTGCAGTGGGATGAGTTTTGTAAAGTCTCCTCCAATGACTGATTTTCAACTGAAGCATTTCTTTTTTATTCATAAAACCTTATCATATTACTCTAGGTAAACGAATTGGGGATTATCTTGTAAAATAACTATCTTCTCAACAGACACTAACCATAAAAACTTTGACTAGATTTGTGAATGTTATGCATACTGAAATAGTCTCCACATTGTTTCCACCATTATCCTTCTTGGTTATACATGATGTTTGGTTTGCGTCCTTGTTGCTTCAGGTGGCTTTGATAAACGCCTCAAGGAAAATGTTGAGTACCTAGAGGAACTTAAAAGGTTGGCAGAAAATGAAGGAGTGTTGGAACGGTTAGATTTATCACATCCTGCTCAACAGCAGAAAGAAATGCACTTCTCTCCCAATGTATATGTGTGTTGTATACCCCAAAGGTAATTCTGACTATACATTCTTCTTTACAACTTTCTTACACTAGAAAGTGTATTTACATTTGTACCAAAAAAAAAAAAAAAGAAAAAGAAAAGAAAAGTGTATTCACATAATCACATGACACTACTGCTGTTGCTGCTACTATCATCATCATCATCATCATTGTTGTTGTTATTATGTTATTATTAATTATTTCTGGCAAAATGCAATTCACATTAGGTTATCGCTGTATTTACTATTTTATTCTATCCTTTGTTGGGAAGATTGCTATATTTGGGTGAGTGTCTTGATTCTTTAGGGTCACATTCTGTGGTATTATATCTCAAACCCCTTTTCTTCATGGTTTGAAATTGGTCTTTCACGACATATGAATTTTCTTCTGCTATGTTTTTCCCAGATGTCAACTTGTCACTGATATGTTTGAACTTGTTACTAATATATTTGAAGTTACTCGGTAGCAGGTATACAATGTAAGCCTTGCTAAAAAGCAACTTATTTAAGATGAATCCTTCATTGCCTTTTTGATTCATTGGCTCATTGGGACATCATTTGATGAAAGGACAACCAATTAGCAGGAACTCCATTTAATGAGTCAATGTTATTGACACTTAACAATTAGGGTTCCCTCTATGATGATGGAGCAGAAGTCCATTAATCAGAAAATTATATTTGGTCATCTAATTCTTGGGCTGTGGCCTGTTGAACCAATGGATTGCTTTAGGGATAATGTATAACAATCTAGGATTATGTTTCCTTTTACATTATATTTCTTATATAAGCCCTAAACTTTGTTCATCAATCCTTAAAACATTGTGTCCTTAAAATAGAATTGGTCTTTTCTTTATATTTATGCAGGATGAACACTTTGGCATTGTCCCACTGGAAGCAATGGCAGCACAGAAGCCTGTAATTGCATGCAACAGCGGGGGCCTGTAGAGACAATTAAACATGGAGTTACTGGTTTTCTCTGCGATCCCACCCCTCTGAAATTCTCACAGGCTATGTCCATGCTTGTAAGTGATCCTGACATGGCAGTAAGGATGGGTAAGGAGGCGCGGAGCCATGTCAAACAGAAGTTCTCTACCAAGACCTTTGGAGAACAGCTAAACCATTACGTCCTTGATGCTTTCCATCAGAGAATAGAGTAAGCAAGAATTGTAATACCATTCGGAAACGGAACCATCATAGTTTGAACTCAGTTTTGCTTCATTGAAGATGGTCCAGTTTGGTGCAACTACTTTGTCACCCTAATTTTACAAGTGTTACATTCTTGAGATCCAATTATACCATTCTCTGCTGATATTTTCTTTGGGTCTATGATTTCTGAAGATATAAGAACGTAGTAAACAATCATCATTGATATGAACATTGCATCCCTTCAGAAAGTGATATACGAACATCATATTCTCGCTTACTTTGGTTGTTTATCTTCCTACTTTTATGATAATGCATATGCCATGTTTACTTCCAATAGATGATTCTTTTCAGGAAATTTTATGCTGAATACAGCACTCTCGGTCCTCAGCTGTACATGTAACTGTATATGACAGATGGATACTGAAGGCCTTGAGATAATTCCAGCATGTCAAAATACTGGATATTTGTGAATTGAACGCCAAAGCAAGACATTATCTGTTCTTTCTTCAAGTTGGTAGCATTCTTACACATCACAGGATATCATTCATGTCATCGGTCACAGTTATAATAGGGAGTTTATTTGTGCATGGTGTTTCTTTGTGTCACAGGCATGTGGTTTTGGTCTATTATCCAAACGAGATCAGCTACACTGGAGCCTTGATGGTTATGTTTATCACAACTATCTCTGCGGTGCACTGTATTGAATTAATTACCTGATGAGAAAAATTAGTTGGTAGGCTGGTCATTTCACTTTGACACTCTGGAATGCAACTGTAATTAATGTTCAGATGCTAGCACTGGGATGTGTTCATCCAACTTGGATGCCTTCTTCCATTTCCAATCTCTGTATTAGGAGGGCATCTCACAACAGAAGATCCCAAACTATGAATGACTTAACGATGCTCAGAGATGGTCCCATCAAGGAAGTTTAGCCTACCATGATCAATGCAGTCCACCTGGTTATGGTCCCTCTGTTTAGTGCCTAGCCGATAAAATATGGTCCGGGTCGGTCTACACATGATGAATTTAAGATATTCTATTAGACAGCTCATGCCAGTATAAAGAGAAGCTTATTGCTTGCTATTCCAATGCTAGGTAAAGATACTGACAGGTAAACTATACGTTGGATAGTTCTCATGCAAGCTGCAGTAGAAAGGGATGCCTGTTTCCTGTAGAAAGCTGCAAAACTGTTCTATTTCATGCTTGCAGAATCCTATTGTGGTCTGTCTATAGGCGTACCTATGAAAAAGTTAGCATCTCATGTGCTTCTGAATTTTGTGCTGAAATTTGGTTATGTCATGGAATCACACTTCTTCCCCGACAGTGATAAGCATCTCTTTCCTAATGTGTAACCAATGGGAATAATATTCATGGTAGAGTCCGCTATCTAAGCAGTGGGTACTTAAGAGATTTCAATCATGACTATTGAATTTTTGGGAGTTTCTTTTGAGAAATATTATTGATACGTGAATGAGCCCAAGCTTTGTTCAAAAAGAAGATGGTGCTGGCTACTGCTGGAATGATTATACTCCAAAATCGTTTCTATAATACTACAAAATCGTTTCTAATCAAAGGGAATTATGTAAAACTTTGTAATCGGGAGAGCAGCGTATAAATGACTTGGAATTTCAAGGCTGCAGATGCCACTTGGAATAGTTCAAAAAAAAGACAGATTGATTTCTAAAACGCGTTTTGGACGCAGTCCAGGTAGCAAAGTCCACAAGGTATACTGGACGCTTAATTTTGCCACTTATGTTGCTCCATTTCCTTTTCATAGGGACTCAAGTTCTTCCTGTCAACCCATCTTGACCACTCTTTATATGTGTTTACCATCTGCCTTTATCACACGAGGAAAGACAGCAAGACATATTTCTACCAAAAAAAAAAAAATGGCAGCAAGACATATAGATCATAGATGGATGGATGTGTTGCTTGGTTAATACTAGGCATTGGTTTAGAAATTTCCATATATATATTATATATATATATAGAGAGAGAGAGAGAGAGAGAGTGTGTGCTAAGCTAGAATTAGGTTGATCGGATTTAAATTCAGATCCGGACAGATCAAAACTCTAAAAATAGAGATCCTATTTCGATGATCCAAATTGTTGAATGTGATTTACTATCTCAAAACTACTTCACAAAAAAATCATATGATTTGAAAATTCCTATCCTATACATGAGTCATCAAAAATTGGACAATCTGAATAAAATTGAATTAGATGTATTTGTTGATCACTTAATGCATAGGCTAGGAGACTTTAAATCATAGATTTTTGTGTGTGCAAGTATTTTTGGATAGTAGATCACATCCAATAGCTTGGATCATCGATGTAGGATCTTCATTATCCAGTTTTGATCTGACCAGATCTCATTTGAATCCGATCGACGTTACCTAAGTCTATATATATATATATATATATATATATATATAAAGGAGACTCAACTATGCAATTTTTTCGATCCTAATATTTGGGAGTGTATCATCCAAGACTTGAATAACGGTTAAATAAAGAGATGTATTAACAAAAAATATGAGAGATTTTTAGTTTATGATATAATATAATATTATATATAATATATTATGAATCATCCAAGAATCAAATCTATAATCTTTGTCTACTAAACTGAGGGGTGTAACTCCTGAAATAAGTCCATGTTCACAATCATAAATCCCAGTGAATTTTAGGAGGGCTGGTTTATTCAGAATTTTTAAAATTTTTTTGGATATTCATTCAGAATTAGGTTGAAAATTTTATAGGAGT